>NC_056730.1:184495877-184618377 GCF_019279795.1 Protopterus annectens
CTCCTTTGCTGAGCCAAATAAGTCATTTCCAACCAACGGGTCCCCTTTTTCTCATGCCAGACCTTCTCAGTCAGTGGCCACAGATGCTTCAGATTTTGCTTAGGGTGCTTTCCTTAAGGGTGTTAAGATGCATGGAATTTGGGAACCACATCACTGGCACTAGTACATCAGTTTGAAGGAAATAATGGCTAAGATAAATGCTCTAAATCAACTTTGGTCTCCAGGCATTCTTAGTAACAAATACAATGTGGTACTTAAACAAATGGAGGAACAAGGTCATACTCAGTTGCAAGCTGGATATGATTGCCTGGGACATAATTTAATGCAGCTTATTTGTTCAGGTGACATACGTTCCTTCTTAACAGAACACAGCATCAGATTCCTTGAGTGGATTGTGAATAGACCCTTACAAGTGAATGTTACACCTAGAGGTCTTCCTGCAAATAGTCCACCTGTTACACCTGGCGGTCTTCTTGCAAATAGTCCACTATTTGGAAACTTGTCAGAAAGATCCGTTTTCCTCCAAGACAGTTGAAAGTCTTGTGCTCCAGGACACGTTGTAAAGAGGCCACAGAGACAAATGCTTTTTCAGTGTTATGGTCAAAGATGTTCCTTTATGCCATTTGTCACTTTCTGTCATTGCTAAAGTCCTTCAAAAGTGTGACAGTAGGAGGCACTGCCAGCTTGCCAGGAAAAGTAGGGCATTGGATGTGTAACATATGTCAGCACAGCTAGCTGGACTTTTGTAAAGAATTGTATGTCATTTGTGTATCAAACTGATTTGTACGGATGCATGTGTAAAGCTGCTGGTATTAAAAATGTATCAACAATGTGCCCTGCTGGGCAGCAAAGAAATGTACATGCATTGTTGTAACTGTTTAAATGTGTATTTTGTAGCAGAGGATACTGGAAGAGAAGAGGTTAATCTCAATCCACCTGACTTTGTGAAATAGTAAGAAAATTAAATGACTGGGCCAAGGCCATAAAGATGTTATCTCACAGTTTTGAATGCACCCAGAGACACAAAGTATTTACTAGGAAGCTTCCTGCATTGTAACTGGGGTGAATTAATTGCTACTGTGAAAGGGTGGCGGTTTGAAATTGTTTTATGACTTCCAGGAGTTCCAGCAGATCTTAGCAAGGATCTCTGTGTATTATTGACACTTGGGTGATAAATCCTGACAGCTTCTAGCAGTGAAGGTTTGCATGGGAACCAGAAGTCAGGTGACCAGATGTATGTGATGTAATTCTGTACAGAAATAATGTTTTAATATTAGCTGAGACTGAAGTCTTAGGGCAGTCTGTTTTTGGAACCTGACATAGAAGGATCCCTCACCTACTTTATCTTGCCTTGCTGTAGTAAGTAAACCAGGGAATAGTAACTCTTTAGATTAGTCAGGAAAATATTTTATTTATTCTCATTGTAGCTAGTCCTTTTAGAAAATATTTAAGTTTTGAGAGTATTTGCATATATTTATTTGTTGGTGACTCTGGTCACTCCTGAAAGCCTTGCTGTTCGGTCAACATTACCATTTGTATTAATATTAATTTCACTCACTGTAATTGGGTACCCTTGAAAGAGCCTTAGAGTAGCTGGCTTTGGAGTGTCTGGCCCATCAACAGCACCTTTGGTAAATCCTCTCTATTCTTCCTGTGACGTCCCCACTCTGGGCCAGTAATCCAAGGAGCCTGAATCCTCACCACTGACACTGGAGAGAGACGTTCACTTGGGACAAAACTGGATATACCCAGTATTTCCAGATGTAGCTCTCTGTATCAAGTAGAATTTCCCTTAAGAGCACACAGGGAACACACTCAGACTGGGATCTTTGTTTCTCTCTGTGTCTCTCCCCAGGTCCCCAGTCAGGCTCCCCACTGGCACAGCTGCAGAGTTAAGTTCTCAGCCGAATGTCCAAGCTATGTCCTCCACCACTGTCTCCAAGTAGCTGATACACACACACACACCTGGGAAAGGGGGGCATTACTAGATATGTACCCTTCTCCCCAGACAATAAGGTGGTTACCCTGCCACCAGACACTCCAAAGCCAGGCATTCTAGGGCTGTAAACACCATAACCGTCATATTAACCCCCAGAAATTTAGAAAACGTCCCATTTGAACCTGCAGCCTGCTCTTCTCTGAAGATTTTTACATAGAAGACTGTCGTGCTGGTTGATTTAACTTCATGTATAAGGTTTCTGAATTACTAGTTCTTATATCAATTCAACCTTCTTTGGTCTTTTCCATGGACAGGGTGAGTCTTAGAACCAGTCATTCCTTCATGCCTAAACTGGTTTCTGAATTTGCTGTTAATCAAACCACCCAGCTCACTGCTTTATACCCTTCTTGGATGTACACAGACAGCTGAGATTTTTATCTGGAAAAAAAACTGAAGAATTTACAAAATCTAATCAACTCTTTGTGTCTTATGATGGTAAGAGTAGAAGACAGATGTTTTTTAAACTGTTTCCAGATGGCCTTTCTTTTCCTTTCATTTTTGCTACTGTACATTCCCTCCTCCCTTTCTAAAACTGAATGTATGATACATCCCATGCAAAAACCCTCCTAAGAATGTCAAGACTCATTCTTTCATGGCAGTGGCCACATGTGGAGTTTTTTGGAAGGGTGTGGACTCTATATCCATTTTGGAAGCAGTCTCTTTGTCCACAGCACATACACTGACAAAGTGTTACTAATTGGATGGTCTCCAGAGTCAGAGGTGGTTTTGCTTGAGCTGTTCTTCAGGGCATATTGGACTCTTGATTCAACTACATCCACCCTGTGTTCTTTAGCTTTGGCAATAGTCCCATGTATAATAGATACTGCAACTATGATCTTTTGAAGGGCATGCTACAGTTGTGTAGGTAACTAACTTTCCATAACAGTAGATGTTTGAATAGATCACTGCTGCAATACAAACACCCTCTGTCCTTCCTCCTGGCCAGGGTGGAATCTTTTTTCCTTGTGACAAGATGGAATTTAGAGTGATTGGCTACGGTATCCCATTCTTGGGTCAATTAAACTTTGAGTTTTGGTGCATCCTTGCATCCCTTTTATACCTGCACATCCTCTAATTCTAAGGGTTGCTGTATGGCATGGGAAAGGTGCCATAAGCTCTGTGGACTGTCTGGATATACAGTATCTTTAGCAGGCTGCGCTACCGAATGTAATGGATACTGCAACAGTGATCGATTTAAACATCTTCTGTTATGTTAAGTTATTTTCACAACTGTACTTTAAAAATTTACATTATTTTTCTAACCTTGAATTCCCTCGTGGAGGCAGATATCTAGATGTGATATAATCTTCTTGGAAAGATGCTTTCTGCCCATAATGCACTGCAGGGGCACAATTGATGAGGTTAAATCCCCCTAGTCCCACCAGTTAGATTACAGTTCTGTTCACCTAGAATGGAAGAAATGAAAAATACTGTTAAGTTTGAGAATCCCTGGTACAAGTATCAGTAATTGGTTTGCGGTGACCCCTACCCATTTATTTCCTACATACCTGTTCTACTGTCTGTAAAAAGTGCTTGCAGAAATATAAAGGAACAACTGAGACATCGTTCATTTAAAAAAAAAAGAATTTTTTTGAACTCTATGTCCTGTTTTCCTAAGGTGTTCTTTCCATGAGTCAGCCAGAGTATCATATTTCCTGGTTTACAACGCTCAGATAGGTAATACAGTTGCTCAGAGTCTTTTATTCAGGTTTTTCCTGTTCAGACTACAGAAGACTTAGTAGGTTCATGGCCTCAGGAGTGGGAAAGAATCCAACAAAAAATTATACTACTCTATAAAAATACAATTGCCTGAATAACTTTATGACCCTAGTGGATGTGAAACAGGAAAATAATTACAGGTACTATGATGTGTGTGTTTTCCTTGGTAAGAAACATTCAAATGTGATATGTAAACTAATATATGAGCAGAGTAGACAAATTCCTAAAGGAAGTACTATGAGATTTCATTCAACCCCAACATGGTGTGCAGTGAGGAAGCTAAGATTGGAATGCCACATGGTGGGAGGGGACTTCTAAGTCATGCTTTTTTAATACGTAGAGGTATGGAGATAATTCTGTAGAGAGAAACATACACTCTGGAAAAGGAAATTTTGTGGTTAGGGCCTAGTTGTCCTTTAAAATGCCTGACACTCTAGTTCTCACCTTGATTTAAGACTTTTTATTGGCCATGTAGCTTGAATGTAATAGCCAGAAGTAGTGACCTTCCTATTTTTTCTTAAAGGAAAAGTCCACCTTCATATGTCATTAAACTCAACCGTTAGATTGCTTTTTTCCCTACAGAATAGTTCCAGTATTGTTTAGGTATCTGAAACCTGCTGGTACTTCATGAGACTTTCATTTCCTTGCCATGGTATCAAAGGAAGGGAAAGCACACACACCTTTTTTTAAGCTTGACTTCTCACATAGCTTGACAGAGAAATTTGTCTTCACTTGCATGACATAGCTCAGACACAGGGAAGTATGACACAGGAGTATGAAACATGACAGGGTAGTAAATATATAAACAGAAATATAACGGGACAGAGGGCTGCTGTTTCTCCTGGACCCTATACCTTTGAGGTTATGGAGAGGGCCTTCTCATTATACTGAGAAAGGATATCCTTGCCTTCTTTGGATCCTACCCTCCTTTCACTGACTGAGTACTGATCCTATCATATCTACTCCATCAGCACAGCCTCCCCATTCTAACCTTCAGCCTGTCCTCAAACTGGACTCTTAACCCTCTTCTGATACCTCAGCAGACCACCCCACTGATGAGGTCCCTAGGAAGAGAACATGCAAAAGGAGGCACCTAGATTCCCCAATGTGAATTTGTCACTAAAGACACTGACTTTGATGAAGGGGAAGGGTCCCCCAGATCTTCACCTGATGTCTCCTTTGGAGAAATACTAGAACTCCTTAAAAAGAGAGGTGGATGGATTTCCGATATCCCTTCCCAGGAGGAGTCAGTTTTTCCTGGAGGCTTTCTGGGCTGGCCTGGCCATGTCTTGAATGGTTCCTCCCGCACAATTTAATCAACCTTATCTCATGCCATGCATGGAAGGAACCCATTACAGAGGAACCTATCCCTAAGAGACCCGACAAGTTTCTAGCCCTCCATAAAGATAGAGGTCAACTGGAGCAAAGGAGTCCCTGTAGATGCCAGGGTAGTGGCAGCAGCTACCAAGAGAGAGCTTGCAGAACAGAGCTCATCTGTATACCCTCCTTATAGAGAGTCAGGGGTATTGGACAGGTTTGGCAAGTGCATTTTCACCTCAACAATGTTTTCCATTTGGTTGCTGAATTATTTGACTCATTTCAATAGGCTGCAAAGGGATTTGATCAAGGAGCTTTCCAAATCTCTTTCAGGGTCCATGTCTGTGGAGGACCAAAAGAAAGCTTCTTCACAAATAGCCAAAGTACAGCCCATCTGTAATGCATCCATGATGTTAATCTTTCACACGGTTGAGTGGGTACCTCTAGGGCTACAGGTTCGTGCATCCCAGTCAGAAGGCATGCCTGGATGTGCTTGTGTGATTTTGTGGAGCTCTTCTCATTCATTAGTGCTCCCTTTGGTGGATTGTCTTTGTTCAGTCCCAAAATTAAGGAAATACTGTCCAGAAATGAACAAGATGGAAAGACTGTATGTTCCATTGGGATTCATTTTTCTACTCCTCAAAGCTCTTCCTCCAGGTATCAGCAGGGTAGTAGAAAGATATGATTCCGTAAGTCCCAAGGGCCTTTCCAGGAGTCACAAAGACTCCTGGAGCAGAGGAGGAAACTCTAATGGAAGATGTTGCCCTTGCGGCAGAGGAGGCCCACATAACCAGAGCTTTAGAGATACCTTGTCTGACAGGCCGTATCCGCTCTCCTCTGCACTTTGGAGGCAGTCGGGGGGGGGGTGTATTATCTCTGCACTGAGAAGCATGGGCATCCATCACAAAAGATACTTGGGTGCAGAAAATCATATCCAGAGGTTATTTTCTGCCATATTTCCAAATTCCCCCAATAAAAATGAAAAACATCCCTGATGTTCCACCCAATTAGAGGGTGGCAGCAGCATTGGAAATAGAAACGCTGCAAGAAAAGAGTCATCCAAAAAGTTCCCCTAGACCAACAAGAATCAGGAACTTATTCAAGAATCTAAAAAAATAACAAGACAGACCACAACAGTGGTAAAATCGGCGTAACACTTTATTAAAGAAATATCCACATGTACTCATAAATGACTAAGCGCGTTCACCCAGTCTCTACTAGGGCTTCTTCAGAGTCATTAATTGCTAGCAGAGACTGGGTGAAAGCGCTTAGTCACTTATGAGTACGTGTGGATATTTCTATAATAAAGTGCTACGCCAATTTTACCACTGATGTGGTCCATTTTGCTATTTTTTATACTCATATTAAGGTCTTAGCCTTTGCTTAAGTGTTTATTCAAGAATCTTTTTAGTGCCAAAGAAGACAGGGGACTTGAGACCAATTCTGGATTTCAGCAGACTCGGCCAGTACGTAAAATATTCAAAGTTCTGGATGCCCACTGTTCAGTCCATTTTACCTCCTTTACAAAAGGACGATTGGATATGCTTCACAGATCTTTGATGCATACTGTCATGCCAAAATAAACAGCCATTAGCATGCTCTGCCCTTTGGTCTCACCACAGCTCTCAGGGTGCTCACCAAATGCATGGTGGTGGTAGTGGCTCACCTTGAGACTGTTGGGATTCCAAGTGTCTCCATATATAGATGGCTGGCTCTTAACTACCTCATCTAGGCATCTGTTGATTCAAGCAAGGGATTACTTGCTCCATTTATGTGGCTTGCTCAGCATCACAGTCAACTGTACGAAATCACAGCTTACTTCATAGTGTTCATATGTAATTACTAGGCTAATGAATGCAAGGGGGCCTTTTTAAACCTAGCCATGCTTCCCAAAGGTGAGACTCAAACCCTGTACTTTGTGTCTGTAAGAGAAACACCTTCACCATTAAGCCATCTCCTAACTACCTCCATCACAGACCCTAGAGTTCATAAGTGCTCGTCTAGACATGACCAGCCAGGTAGCTTCACTTCCTATAACAAAAGTTCACACACTCAAGTGTGAGGCCATTAAGGTGATTTCTCTTTCCCATCCAACAGCATGGCTAGCCCTCCAAGGGGTAAGGATAATGGCAGTCGCAATAACTCTGGCCCCGTTAGCCAGGTATCATATATGGGTCCTCCAGTGGACTCTTATCAGTACAGTGGTCTATACTTCTACATCCTTGGAGCCACACAGTCAAGATTTCCAAAGTCTGCAAGAAGTAACTTCTTTGGTGGATACATTCAAAAGAAGTATCTCAAGGTTGTCCCTTTGTTCTCCTCAAACCACTTGTCACAATCACCATGGATGCCTCCCAAATTGGGTGGGGGAGCATTTCTTGGAAGGGACAGTCCAAGGTGTATGGGCCCCAGAAGAGGCCAATCTGCACATCAGTGTCTACTAGCGTTGCAGGCCTTTCAAGATGTTCTACCTTCAGGGACGATTGTGATACATATGGACAACATGTCAATAATCTGGTATATCAACAAGCAGAGGGGAACCAGATCTTACCCAATACTTTGAGAAGCATCAAGAGTGTGGTAATGGACAGTCTCTTCCAGTCATTTTCTTTTGGCAGCGCACATACCGGGGAAAGCCAAAGTGCTCGCGGGCAGACTAAGTAAGTCCATTTTAATGCCTCATGAGTGGTCTCTCAGTCTGACAGTGGTGGAAGAGATGTTTCACTGATGGGTTCAACCTTGATGCAGTCTGTTTGCATTTCCCCTCAACAACAAGTGCAGCAAGTTCTTTGCTCTGATACCCCAAAAGGGGGAGTCACTGAGAGATGCTGTAGTCCACAATTGGCCCTCTGATCTCCTATAGCCTTTGATCATCACGTTTATACAGCAGTGAGGAAATCATTCTATGTTGCGCAACTTATAGACAAAAGTATGGCATCTAAGTCCAAGGAAGTTATTGTATCCGGCATTCATCAGAACTATCATTGAGTACAGTGCCCCTTTGGTGTATACCTAATCAGGCATATCCAACAATTGGAACTTTCTCAGAGGTTCTCACTAAAAGAATACAGGGTGTAAGTAAATTGTCCTGTGCAGACCGCCTCAAGGCCCTATCCCTGTGTTCTGTCTCCTACAGGCTTTTGAGGGGAGATCTATGCCTGCCATACAGGGCATTGTCATACCCAACTCTGATGGATCTTTTGCATATCCATAAAACTAACTGCACCAGAATTACCCATTTTAAAGACTTAAACCTTGCCTGTGATATAAATGGGACCTGCTGGAGAGACGGGTATGTATCCCAGAGATTACCCTGTCTCTGAAACAGGCTGCCCATCCATGTGAAGCAGAGTTCCTCCCTAACCCAATTCAGGTGCAACTTGGACAATTGGATGTGGAACCGGAAATTCATTCCTGGTTTTCCACCTGTGTCTAATGGATACAGATAACCTGTAATTGGTTCATCTTCCAGGCCTCTGCTTGTAAATATTTCATGTCCTTCTATTCAAATGTTGCAGTATTCATAACATGAAGGATTCTCTGCCCAGGCAAACCGAATATCCGACTAGTATACCAAAAACTTAAGCTACTGCTAAGTACTTGTGACGTTACACATAGAAACAGCTGATGTCGGCCAAAAAAGTGATGTCTGCACATACCTTCATGAGTACTTCTATGCTGCCAGTCCGAACAACAGCTTCTACCATTTGTCTGATTGTCGAAGTTATTCTTCATTCAGATAAATGCCCTGTTGGGGAAAACTTTTATTTGTGCTTTTGCTACTGTATGCTTGTAAGAGATTAATGTTATCCAAGAAGGGCAAGTGCCATTGTGGAAGACATATTCCACTCAAAAACAACCACGACCAGTGTCTTTTCTGTCTGGGTTCTGATCACGACTACAAGGCCTGTGCCATTCATCAGGTGTTCATTCCTAAAACACTCTGCAGTTGTCTGTCTGCCCTTAACTTGCATCTTGAGAACCAGAAACTAAAGTGACTAGTGCTCGCTATGGAAGGTACTCCAGGTCCGTTGGGTGAGCCCTAGAAGAAAAAGGTGAAAAAGATAAGGTCTGAATCTTTGGCTGCATCTCTGATCCCAGACGTCCCTCTCGAGGCCATACGGTGCCTGGTCTCCTCCTCTGGTGGGTACTGTTTTAGAATCCACTAGGGAGGGTTTCTTCAGCACATCCGCAGAGGCATCACAGACTGCTGCTGTGGATGGTAAGTAGGAACAATGGCTTACTCCTTCAGAAGTTCCTCACAGTACCTCTCCTGCCTTTTCCGTTTAGGTTTTGCCGACATCTGGGCCAGAGCTTAGGCCTATGTCGGTCCATCCATCCTAGCCTATGGTAGACCTTCCACTCCAAAGGAAAGGCAAACAAAAGTATGTGCTTTCCACACAGGATCAATATCCAGACTGGCAAGCTTTTTCTCAAGGAGTCTTGAATGGCGTTTTGGCACTTAGCCCTTCCAGTTTGAAACCTCCTACTCCTGCATCTCCTATTTTCCTTCCATCCAGGAGTGCTACTGTTGAACAAGAGGCCTTTGAAAAAGATGATTCATCTTCAGATGATTCCCTGGCCTACTCCACTCAGATTGACTCTCCTCTGAAGTTGATTCTATTGGTGGAGACTCTCCTGAAGAGGATATTACATTTAGAGGAACTACCTCCAGAATGAGGGATTTCTTCAGGTGGGAATGCTCACTGATTTTGGAAGTACAAAAGAGGTTTATTGTTTGGGCGTTGACCACATCAATGCTTCTTGTGATATTTGTTCCGGCTTTAGCAGCCGTGCATTGGCTGAGCGTAAGAGTAAGCTGATTTTGAAGGGTATGATGAAAACTCCCTTCTCAGAGGCTCTTTCTGGGACGGAGGTCTCACCACCTCCTAATGCTAAGAAACATAAACAGAAGCGGAGTCACTCGGTTCCGACATCTCTGTCCTCTTCGGAACCGAGTTGACACCCGGCTTCTCCTGCGCCTTCGGCGCCGACTACTTCAGCAGCAGGCTCCATGTCTTCTCCCTTGGTGCCGCCCTTAATTCTGACTCCAACCACTGTACCAGCTTCGACACCATCCTCCTCAGTGCTGACCTTGGTTTTGACACAGGCTCCGACTACTGAACCTGCATCGGCACCATCTCCGGCCACGGTGCCGATTTCTTATACGGCTCCACTGGCACTGACCCTGTCGGTTTTGAAGGTCGAACACCTTCCTAGAACCAGATATTCTCCCACTTATGACCCGTTTTTGGGACACCAGTTTAGTCCATTTCTTGAGAGACCTGACTCCCCTTCAGCAGCTTCCTTCAGATCCACCAGGAGTCTTTCTGAACAAGATGTAGTGAGGGTTGTTGACCAGCTTTTGGCAGCTAGAGGATTACTCACGCCTGCTAGCTCTTCCTTCCCCCTTGAATCAGAAGCTTTCATGGCATATTCACCTGTATGTCCTCCTCCGGCCTCCTCCCAGGCACCGGAGACTTCGGTATCGATGGCCACCCCGGTACATTCTGTCTCGGCTCCGACTGCGGAGGCTCCCCTGTCGGCACCGATTACACTTGGTGCAACAGCTCCTTTGGAACTGGTGCACTCTCGGAACAGTGATTGGGCTGTCGGCACCGTGGCTCCTAGTTCAGTGCCTATTTTTTTTGGTGATGCCATCTACTGCCACGGCTTCCCTGGCAGCGACCAGTCCTCTCAGAGCTCCTCACCTGGAGGTGGGCTCTTCAGGGCGGGGTGTGACCCTGGTTCCGAGGTTGCCCTTCTCGGTTCCAGGCTCCCATCCCTCCTCGGGTGGGCCTGCTTTCTAGGTGATGGAGAGGGTCCTTGCCTCAACAGGCTCGAGGTTGGCACCATTGGCATCTTTTTTAGATATAGTTAGGAATATAGTAAAGATTAGTTTAGATGTTTTCTGTAATTATTTGAGACTGTCCTGCAGTGTTGTTTTAAATATTTCCTGTGATTTTGAACTCTGAAGTTACTGTTGAGTTACTGAATATTGCCTTGTTCTTTTATTGCTTATTATTAAATATATTTAAACCTGTCTTTATGGCTGATATTTGTGAGACATATTTAAGCTCTTACAGTACTTGCATGTCTGTTTGATGGCACTGTATGGGCCACTCCAGTATCCTTGCTTGGTCAGACTACTGTTTCGATTAATAGTAACATTACACAGTAGGACTGGACACCCTTTGTAAGGGCCTTAAAGTAGCTGATAAGGGTGGCTGGTGGCAGCTGGAACTACCTTATAGTTTGGGCAAAAGGGGGCATAGCTAGGAAACCTGTGCCGGCCTTTCCCAGGTGTGTGTGTGTGTGTGTGTGTGTGTGTGTGTGTGTTTATATCAGTCAAATCTCAAAGTGTGTGTGTGTCAGCTACTTGGACAGGGACACGAAGCACTGATTGGACAGAAAGGGTGCTGGAGGTCTTAGCTTGGCCACTCGGCTGAGATCTCAACCCTGTAGCTGTGCCAGTGGGCAGTCTAATTGGGGATCTGGAGAGAGAGAGGGAGAAACCAGACCCAGACCGACTGTGATCTTTGTGTACTCTTAAAGGAAATTGCACTTTACTATGTGTACTTGTCATCCTCCCAGTGTGTCCGTCCTCTAGCTGTTGCCAATGGTGTAAATTGAGGCTCCTTGATTACTGGGCCAGTGCAGGGGAATCACAATGGGCATCCCACAACCCCCAAGGGACCAGCTTTCCCACAGGTCATTCAAGACTTGCTGTCACAAGTGACCATGCAAGAGGTTCCCTCCTTGGAAAGGGGAAAAGGATTGTATTCCAGGATGTTTTTAGTTGACAGGAATGATGGTCCTTGGAGATCAATTTTAGACTTGTCCCAGCAAAATCTGTTCCTTTAAGTCCCCACCTTCAGGATGCTCAACCTGCAAACTCTGTTTCCAGTCTTGCTCCCTCAGGCTTTCCTTAGATATCAAGAATGCAAACCTGCACATCCCCATCCACCCTCTGTACATGAAATTCTTATGTTTTTATGTTGCTTCCTCTCATTTTCAGATGTTCATCGTGTTTCACTGTTGCAGTCATTACACTAGGGTTATCCTGCTGGCAGGCTACCCGCAGTTGGCCTGAATTCCAAAGTCTTGGCCCAGCGTCGGTTGCTGTCGCCTCTTCCCTGACGTCAGTGCGCCAGGGGTATAAAAGATGCAGCTGATGTGATTTTCTTCAGTCTTTCTTGCCTCGCAGTGCCCGAAGCAAAAGCAGTTCGCAAGTGCCGGTCGGCCGACTCCTGAGATTTTCAAAATTGAATTTCAGATCCGAAGTCTTCAATAAAGCTAAGTACCCCATTTGGGAAACTTTTCTTGCTCCAGACCGATGTCAGAAAAAGTTAACAATTGTATTTCTTGAGGGAAGCAAGTACCTCATAAGGATTATCACTCTTATTGTATACCTTGCCTAGGCCCTGACCACGACATTGCTAGTTGTCGGTTTTGTGCTAGATTTAACCAATGCACTATTAAGAGTCGGTACGATTTTGCTTTCGTTACTTTGGCCGAAGGTTTAACTTCATAATGCCGTCGGAACAACTGACGACTGGAGTTCATAAAAAGTGCAAGGAAAAAGAAAAGGACAGGCATCCAAGGTCCAAAACTGACGATGAAGCCTCTTCTAGGCCAGTCGCAGGTTCGCCAGTTCTCAGTGAGGCGCTTTCGTAGCCCCTGACACCCGCTAACTCAGAGCCACAGGCCGCCTCCGACTCCCACGTGGAGACAGCTAGGCCTCTGGATACTCAAGGTATTGGGCCTTCGGAAACTAATCCCTCAGATGGGTCCGGAGCCGCTGAGCAGGCATTGGCTTCTGAGGGTGTTTTCAGACCTACACAGCTTTATATCAAGCCAACTTCAGCATCAAAGACAAAGACTAAAACAGTTTTAAAGACAAGAAAACAAGTACAGCATTCTCCAGGACAGACTTCCATGCCTAAGAAACAGATGCTCAAAATGGTCGAAGACCTAATTACTTTGATCAGGGGCTCCAATCCCCCTCCTGATAAGAGGCCTAGGCAAGACACTGAATATGATTCCTCTGATCAGGTTTCCATTTCCTCTGACTCCTCTTCAAAACAGGGATGTTCTTTTCCTCCCTATGAGGATTCTGATGCTGAAGAATCTATTCCTTCAGCTTCTCCTCCTGAGGATTATTCATTTGGGGAAACCTTGCATACCATGAGGGAGCATTTCCACTGGGAGAGCCAAGATTATTCAGATTCTAAGAAAAGGCTCAGAGACTTTCTTTTACTTCCTCAGCACAGACCTCTTGCTATTCCTCCTGTTCTAGACATTGTGGATGATGTTTTTTCAGAGTCCGGCCTGTCTCCCGACTCTTTACCTCCTGCACCTGTTACGCCAGACATATACTACAGGGTTCCAGATTCTCATAAATTTCTATGTAAAAACCCTGCTGCTGACCCAGAAACTATTTCAGAGGGTCCCAAAGGGGTCAAAGCTGCTACTGCAAAAAACCCTGTCCCCTCAGATAGACATTCTAGGGCACTGGACAGATGGGGGAAAAAAGTTTACACTTATGCTACTTTGGCTGTAAGGGCTTTAAATTGTCAGTTTCATATGCTTAAATATCAGCAATATTTAATGTCTCTGTTAAAACAGAAAATGTTGACAAGTTCTGAATGTGCTGAGAACAAGGAATTGCAGGATTTATTGCATGCAGCTGAACAAGTGGGAAAACATACTTTGCAATGTGGTTATGATTCACTGGAGGCCTCTTGCAGGGCCGCTGTAACAGGCTCGGTCATTAGAAGGCATGCTTGGTTAAAAGAACAGACTCTGCCTGATCATGTTAAAGCAAAATTATCGGATGCTCCATTACAGTACGATATGTTTGGTGTTAAGGCAGAAGAGGTGTTGAAGAAAATGGAGGATAAAGCTAAATCTATGCAGACAGTGAAGGATTTCCTACAGGTGCAGCCACCCAGATTTAGCAGGAACTGGCCTTCTAAGAATTGGTCCTTTCCCATGTCAGACAGGCCACAAAGAGGCAGATACAGACGCCCTAGAGGCAGACAACAGCCCAAGGGCTCATACAGGCCCAAACAATGGGGTGCTCCTACCTCCAAAAGTGGAGAAGACAAATCACAACCTTACAGGAAACAGTCCCAATGACTTCCCTCTGCCAATGCCAAGCATTTTTCTTTTGGCAGCACCCTTAGCGGGAAAGCTAGCACTTTTTTCACAAAATTGGCACATGATTACCCAGGACAAATGGGTCTTAAATATAGTCTCTCAGGGCTACAGGTTCCACTTTCACACCCTTCCAAAGGCAAAAGTATGCCAGACCTGCCACACAATCAATGGGCAGAGGCACAAAACCAAGTTTCATCCCTCATGGACATGAGGGCTATTCAGCCATTGCCACAACAGGGACAAGGATTTTACTCAAGACTTTTCTTAGTACCAAGAAAGGACAAAGCATGGAGACCGATTCTGGACCTGTCTATTCTAAATACTTTTCTGGACATTCCGAAATTCAGAATGTTGACTCTGCAGCAGCTTCTGCCCATGCTGGGCAAAAAGGCTTGGCTTGTAACTTTGGACCTCAAAGAGGCATACCTGCATGTCCCAATCAGACAGTCTTGCAGAAGATACCTCACATTCATAGCTGGCTCAAAGCACTACCAATTTTCTGCACTGCCCTTTGTCTTATCTACTGCGCCCAGGGTCTTCACAAAATGCCTGGCACCAGTAATTGCATTTTGCAGACAAAAGGGAATTCAAATATATCCCTACTTGGATGACTGCCTTATTCATGCAGAGGCCAAAGACATTCTACTAAAGCATCTGGTGTTTGTAAAAAGATTACTGATTTGCCTAGGGTACACAGTAAACGAAAATAAATCAAAACTAGTACCCTCTCCAGAGATCATATTCGTGGGTGCAAGCTTAAATACAACTGCCCAGTGGCTTATCTCACGCCAGACAAACAAAGGCATCTGACTTCTTACTTCGAAAACATGGTAACAAAGACCCAGTTATCTGCAAGAACAATTCTACAGGCTCTGGGCTACATGGCCTCCTGCATTCTGCTAATTCCATATGCAAGACTGCATATGAGGAAACTACAATGGTACCTAAAAGTGTTTGGACTCAACATTGCCACAGCCTGGAATAATTAATTTCCCTCATTCCTTGCCTGCAACAGGAGTTTCGATGGTGGGCACAGGCCTGTCACCACAACAAGGGACAGCCATTCACTTTACCCACAGCCAGGCAAACACTAACAGATGCATCAGATTATACCTGGGGGGCCCACATGGGAGGAAAATGTATTCAGGGCACATGGCCCCCAAGCCAAAGGCATCTACAGATCAGTCAAAAAGAGATGCTAGCTGTACAAAATGCCCAGACAGCCTTCAAGGACCTACTTCATCCAGGACAGCTGCTGATAAAGACGGACAACACCACAGTCATGTGGTACATAAACAAGCAGGGGGGCACACATTCCTACCCCCTCTGCAGACAAGCCATGATTTTGTGGAACACAGCATTGACTTACCAAGTACACCTGCAAGCACAATTCCTGCCAGGAAAAACAAATGCTCTGACAGAAGAACTAAGCAGAAACCTTATGGACCTCACGAGTGGAAACTAGATCCACAAATCTTCAGCATGATAACAAGGAAATGGGGACGACCAGACATAGATCTTTTTGCCTCCCCTCACAACTGCCAACTTCAGAGATTCTGCACAAGGACTTATCACAAACAAGCATGGAAAGTGGATGCCCTGTCATTCAGCTGGAACAACCTTACAGTATATGTCTTTCCTCCACTGCCTCTCCTCCCCAAGGTACTCCTAAAGGTCAGACAAGAGAAGCCACAAATGATACTGATTGCCCCGGATTGGCCACGCCAACACTGGTACCCAATCCTAAGGAGCTTGTCCCAAGGCCCAGCCTGGACATTGCCTCAAATTCCTCATTTACTGACCCAACAAAACAATCCGATCCTGCACAGCCAAGTCGGAACTCTAAATCTAGCTGCATGGAGGATACTGTAACTATTCAGAATACACCTCTCTCTAAAGCGGTTATAGATGTCATTTTGGAGGCCAGGAGGCCCAGCACCAGAAAATCTTATGCAGAAAAATGGAAGAGATTCTGTGCTTGGAACCAGGCACAAGGAATTGACACGCTTGTTCCAAATATTCCTCAGATTTTACAATATCTAACTGAGATGCTGGACAAAGGCTTATCCTTCTCATCATTAAGATCCATGCCTCTGCCATTTCAACTCATTACAATACAGACCCACCTGTTTTTTTCATATCCATTGCTTAGGCAGTCCCTCAGGGGGGCCAAAAACATAAGACCTCTCCAAGGAGAGCACCAATACCTGCATGGGACCTCAATTTTGTCTTGGAAAAACTCACAGTGCTTCGTTTTGAGCCAGCCGATACAGCTGACATAAAATTCTTATCATGGAAAACAGCTCTCCTCCTAGCAATAACTTCAGCAAGAAGAGTCTCAGAGTTACAGGCATTAATGGCTGTGGAACCTTTTTATTATCTTCCATCCGGACAGGGTTTCTCTAAGGACAAACCCAACATTTATGCCTAAGGTAGTGTCCAGTGTGGCTCTTAACCAAACCATTCATTTGCCTACTTTTTATCCAAACCCGCAGAATAAAGGGGAGAGACTTCTGCATTCTTTGGACATACACAGACAGCTACGCTTCTACTTGGACAAAACTAAAGCTTTCAGAAAGACTGAGCAACTTTTAGTGGCATATGCTGCAGGATCACAAGGAAAGGCTATCTCAAAGCAGACTATTTCAAAATGGATAGGACACTGCATTCGTTTCTGCTATTCACAACATGGTAAATCAGTGCCTAAGGGCATTAGACCACATTCTACCAGGGCAGCAGCCACCTCAGCAGCCTTCCTCAGAGGAGTGCCAACCAAGAATATTTTGGAGGCTGCAACTTGGACTTCAGTGCACACTTTTACTAAGCACTACCACTTGCCTCTTTACTCTAAATCCAGAGCAGGCTTTGCCACTGCAGTCTTGCAGGGCCTTATAGCAACTCCTAATTCTATTTAGACCCAGCCGCCCAACCTCAGCTTTGGGATTCAACCCAAGTGCAATGACTGCAACAGTGAAACACGATGAACATAGTACAGTTGTGTACCTACCATAAATGTAGATGTTCGAGTGTATTCACTGTTGCAGTCCAGGTTACCCACCCACCATCCCCCTTTCTTTGCTGGGACTTATCTGTACTTCTCTATCCTATACAATCTATGTGGTGTATTTGCTTGTAGATGAAGGTTTTGTTATTTTAGTGCATGCTTTTATTAGCAATGTTTTTTAGCCTACCCTTTTTGGGGGCACCTGACATCTGGGTCAAGAAAAACTGAAGAAAATGGCGTTGGCTGCATCATTTATACCCCTGGCGCACTGACGTCTGGGAAGAGGCGACAGCAACCGACGCCGGACCAAGACTTTGGAATTCAGGCCGACTGCGGGTAGCCTGCCAACAAGATAACCCTAGTGTAATGACTGCAACAGTGAATACACTCGAACATCTACATTTATGGTAGGTACACAACTGTACTTTCTGTGCTTTGCTCTTTGGACAGTCTACGGCTCCAAGGGTATTCACAAAATGTTTTGCTCCTGTCATTGCCTTTTGCAGACTCCAGAGACTTCTCATCTAGCCTTACTTGGACAATCTGCTCATTCAAGCAGAACATTCAGACATTTTAGAATAAAACTTTCAAACCATCATTTATTTGCTCCTCAGCCTGGGGATTCACCATCAGCTACAGCAAGTCTTCCATAACTCCTTCTCAGGACCAGGTTTTCCTAGGTTACAGGATGAAGACAGACGTCATGATGGCTTTGCTGCCTTTGCAAAAAATGTACTCCCTGCAGACTTGCTTCCAACAGTTGCTTACTCTATCCTCTCTGATTGCCAGGGAGTTCCACAGGATGCTAGGATTCATGGCTTCGGTTATACCATTGCTGCCCCTAGCAAGACTACACATGCAAAAGTTCCAGTGGCACCTTAAAACCCTCTGGTCCCAGCATGCTCATCCTTTAGAGTTTGTCCTTCCACTTCTGCCTTGCCTAAAGAAGGAATTGTTTTGGTGGATTCAGCAAATATTTCAGAATCCAGGACTCCCCCCTTCAGCCACCTCATCCAGTTCAGGAATTGTTCACAGATGCTTAAGATCTGGCATGGGGAGCAACACTGGGGAACTTAAAGGTACAGGGCCTATAGTCTCCTTCCCTAAGGAAGCAACACATCCACTTCAAAGAGGTGAGGGCTCTGATTCAGGCCCTTAAAGCCTTCCATCATCTCTTCAACTAGGTCCTTCAAAACTGTTCACAGACAACACCACACTTCTCTGGTATGTGAACAGATGGGAGGAACAAAGTTGTATATCCTGTGCAGATTAGCAATCCATACCTGGGAGATTGCCCTACAAGCAAAGGTAACTTTCACAGCTGTCTATATCCCTTCAACTCAAAATGTTCTAGCAGACACACTGAGCAGGTCCATGACACAAGCCCATGAATGGATGAGCCACAGGGATGTGTTTCTGGACATTCTCTTCTCTGCTGGTGGGGTATGCCTGAAGTGCATCTCTTTGCCTCATCTATGAACAGGCAACTTCCAATGTTTTGTGCCAGCGTCCCACATCCTCTGGCTTGGAAGGTGGACATCCTATCATTTTCATGGAAGGGATGGAAATGTTTCTTTACACATTCTTCCCCTTCCCACTGATTCAGAAAGTCCTGCTGAAGATTCAGAAGAACAACCCCAAACTCTTGTTGGCGAACCCCTTTTGGCCAAGACAGCATTGGTTCCCTCGTCTTCTGTAGTTAGCCAGAGACAGTCATCACAGTTTACCTCACAGGATGGATCTACGCAAACAAGAAAAGAGATCTCTTATTCACCCACATTTAGCAACACTGAACCTGTCTCTGTGGGTGATGGGCTTTTGATTCCTTTCAGACACCTTTTCTCTGAGGATGTGCTTCTAGTCTTGCAGGAAGCCAGGAAACCCAATACAAGGAGATCCTATTTCTCCAAATGGAAGAGGTTCTTCATCTGGTGTCTTAATAAGTGACAAGATCTATTTTCAGTGGATATCCCCCTAGTTTTCTCTTATGTGAGCTGCTCAAGGCTGGAGTGGCTTATTCTTATAGGTTCATAGGTTCATAGGTTGGTACTAGGCTATCGGCCCTAGGGCCTATACAAGCCTAGCCATAACAATTCCCTGGCTATTTCTTCCCACATTATTTACTTTCCTGGACCCCTGTCTAGCAGGGCGACTGACGTGATCCCTGGGGTGAATTTCCTTTCTCCCATCCAATCGTCAAGGTTCCTCTTGAAGAGGTCCAAAGAGGCACTCTGCTTGACATGTATGGGCAATCTATTCCAGAGTCTGGGGAGTCTCTGGGTCAGGAACCTATCCCTCCAGCATGTTTTGTTTATTGTGATGACAAGGTTTAGATCCCTGGGCGTGTAGCTCTGAGGGATTGGGATTTCTTTAGTGTAGCATGTCCAACAGCTCTGGGTTTGACATGGCCTTGTATGTTAAGCAGAGATCGCCTCTGAGTAGACGATATGCGACAGAGTATAGCTGGAGTTTTTTAAGGCGGTCAGCGTAGGGCATCTGCTTTAGGCCTGTGATTCTTTTAGTGAGGTATTTCTGAGGCCTTTCCAGTTGTTGCAGATGTCTTGAGAGGTACATACCAAATGGGGCGTTGTATTCTATAATGGGTCTAATGAGGGATGAGTACAGTGGGACAATGACCTCCTTTTTTCTGAATGAAAAGCCCTTTGTGATGAGGTGTGCCACATAGAAGGATTTCCTGACTGTTGTGGCGATGTGGTTATCGAAGGTGAGACTACTGTCCACCTGTGTCCCTAAGTCTCTTATCACACTTTCTGTGTTTAGTGTACTGCCACCTATATGGTAATTCATGGATACATGTTTTTCCCAAAGTGGATAACAATACATGTCTTGGCATTGAGCTTGAGCCCATGGCTCTGGCACCAAGCATCTGTTTCTGTAAGGCCCTTTTGTAGAGTATCCACATCATTTGGGGATTCAATAATGGCTCCCAGTTTGCAGTCATCTGCAAACTTTGTTAGCCAGAGTCCCTTAGTGTTGACCTGTACTTCAGAGAAGTAGATGCCAAACAAGAGCGCCCCAGGACTGAACCCTGAGGTACTTCACTTGTCACTTGTCTGGAGCTGGATTTGGAGTCGGCTACTTTTACAGTGTGGGTTCTATCAGTAAGCCATTTAGCAACCCATTGGGTGACATAGGGATTAATGCCCAACTTAGTAAGTTTATCTATGATTCCAGAGTGGGGGATGGTGTCAAAGGCCTTGGCAAGGTCTAGATAGGCTGTGTGGACCACCTTACCCTTGTCCTTGGCTCTGGAGACTGATTCAAAGAAGTCAATCAGGTTCAGGAGACAAGATCGGCCCTTCACAAACCCAAACTGGGTGGGGTCCAGTGTTTGAAGGTTGCCAATGTCTTTGTTTATAAGTTCCATGATAATACACTCCATGGCCTTGCAGATAAGGCTTGTCAGACTGATGGGACAGTAGTTTCCGGGATCCAAGGTGGACCCTCCCTTGTGGATTGGGATAACTGTAGCTCTGCGCCACTCAGTGGGCACGAAACCTGAGGTGAGGCTATGATTAAATATGACACTTAGGTGAGGTGCCATTTCATATTGTAGTTCATGTAGTACACAGCCCGGGATGTCATCTGGTCCCATGAATGCTGTATTCTTGGCTTTAGAGAGTGCGTTTTGTACCTGTGTGGCCGTTATTACTGGAATTTGGCAATCTTCCGGTATTGAGATGGGCCATTTAGGGGGTGAAAGGGGGGTGACGTTGGCACTGAATCGATCTGCCAGGATATTGGCAATATCCTTCGGATCAGTATATTTAATGCCATTCAGTTTTAGCTCAGAGCAGATCTGAGCATTGCCATTTAGATTCTTGACATAGTTATAGAATGCTTTGTGGTTGTCTTTGGAATCTTTGGCAATTTTATTTTCGTAACTAGCTTTGGAGGATTTTGAGGCATCTCGGTTTCTTACTGAGGCTAGTAAGGGAGTTTTTTGCATCCTGGGATTTTCCTCTTTTCTGCAAAAGTTTCTTCCTTTTGTTGTAAAGTTTGTTTATGGCAGGGGACCACCAGATTGGCTTCCTTTTTTGGATGAGAGCATTTTGGTTCTATTTGGGATGGCACGATTCATGCATGAGTGGATGTGCTCGTACAGTGCCTTAGTGTAGGATTCATCAGTTGAACTTTCAGTTCCCGTCTGCATGGGTGTCATGAAGTTTGTCACTTCTGACTTGAGTAGCATGAAGTTGGCTTTGGAGAAGTTTTTTATGGTGGTTTCTTTACTGGGGGGTGGGCGTGGGATGTGGATGTTAAGGGTAATTAGCTTATGGTCAGACCTGACTAACGAGGGGGTGACCATAGGTATGGAGCATTGATTTCCCATATTGGTAATGACCAGGTCTAGGATATTGGAGCCCCTGGTGGGACTATGGATTAGTTGATCCAGGGCGTTGGAATTTATGAATTCCAAGAACCGTTGTGCAAAGGTGTTGGGACATGAGTAGTTTTCCCAGTTAATGGCAGGGTAGTTAAAATCACCCAGTATTAGGGTGTTTGGTTCTATCTTAATATTTTCCAGTATGTTTCGAAAGGTGTAGTGTGAATCTTGGGTTATGGTGGGGGATCTGTAGCAAGCTACAATTTGGATTGCAATCTTACCTAGTGTTAGTTGCACTTGGAGAATTTCAGACACATTGTGTTGGCCAACTAGCCTGGTGGTGTGAATATCCTTGGTGAATATTGACACTCCTCCACCTTTAGTGTTTCGGTTCTGGTTTGGTGGCCGAAAAGTGTGGTAAGAGTTGTAGTCTGGTATTGCAGGGGTGCTCCCTGGAGCCTTGAACCAGGTCTCAGTTACTGCACAGATATCGATGTTCTCCATTTTTAGGAGTGCCTCGAGAGAGTGCATTTTGAGGTTTAGACTTCTAGCATTGAGTAGCATTACCTTCAGATTTTGCATGCTTGTACCTGTTATAGTGGTGGTTTTGTCCTTTGAAGTTTGCCTAAAAAAGGCGCTATAGGGGTGGCAAGAGCCTTAGCCAGTAACCTGAATCCCAGGGGCGACAGGTGCAGACCATCTCTAGCAAAGCATTGTGGTCGGTCAATCATGTCATCCCAGGCAGACAGATACTGGATCCCCTTTGAATGACACCATAAGCTTAGCCAATTGTTGAAGTTAATCATTTTATCCTTATATTGTGGTATCATTCTGGGCGAAGGCAGGATGCTACTCGGGGCTAGGGTCATACCTGCCTGGGCCACATGATCCGAAAGCTCTTCCATGTCTCTTTTCATGTAGTCCAGGGAGGTACGTCTCAAGTCATTCACTCCAACATGGACAATGACAGAGTCATATTTGTACTTGTTGTGGAGTGACTTGAGTGCATGCGTTATGTGGCGGATCCTGGCACCCGACAGGCAGCTGACTGTAATTTTCTCCTTATTCACCCTGGTGAGAGGGACATCAGTGTGCCGGACTATAGAGTCACCTATGACTAAAGTGTTAGGTACATTGTCTTGCCTTAGGGGCTGTTGCTGGGTGGCACACTGGTGTTGTGAACTATGTGACACATTGGTTGTGATTGGTGTTTGTTTGCGTTTCAGCTTCAGAGGTCTTTGTTGCTTGGGCAGGTTACAGTTAAGGGCCTCTGCATATGTGGATTTAGTGTTGCTATATGTGGGTGTTGGTGGTGCGGGTTTAGAAGGGCTATGTGTTGTTTGAGGTGTAGTGTGGGTGTTAACCTTCTCCTCTTGACTGTTTAGCACAACCTTGGGTGGAGAGAGCTTTGCTTCCATTTTGGCTATGTAAATGCATCTCTCACAGGTTGTAGTGTTCTTCAGTTAAAGTCCACTTAGCCATTTCTGCATGGCTGCCTTTATCCCCTCCTTAACTTCTAGACTAGAGGTTAAGCTTTTCTTAAAAGGCGTCCATGTCAGACCACCTAGGAAAACGTGTTCCTCCTCCCTGGAACTTAAATTTTGTTTTGAAAAAACTGACTCAGATTCCCTTTGAGCCCTGCAGCCTCAGCTTTCCTAAAATTTTCCACAAGGATAGGGTATTTCTTCGTACCAACCCTTCTTATAGGTTCATAGGTAGGTACTAGGCTGTCTGCCCAAGGGCATTTATAAGCCTAGCCAGAATGTGTTGGCTTTCGCCTCCCTTTTAATCTAGTTTCCTGGGCCTCTGTCTAACAGGGCCACTGAAGTGATCCCAGGGGTAAATTTACGATTTCCCATCCACTCGTCAAGATTCCTCTTGAAGCGAGTCAGCGAGGGGCTCTGCCTAATATAGACTGGGATTTTATTCCAGAGCAAGGGAAGTCTCTGGGACAGGAATCTATCCCTCCAGCATGTCCTGTTTATTGTTATGCTGAGGTTTAATTCACTAGAGCATGTGGCTCTAAGAGATTTGGTTTTCTTGTGGTGGAGCATGTCCATTAATTCTGGGTTGGACATGGCCTTATACGTGAGGCAGAGATCACCTCTGAGCAGGCGGTAAGCAACTGAGTATAGCTGGAGTTTCTTTAGTCGAGCTGCATAGGGCATCTCTTTGAGGCCCATGATCCTCTTGGTGAGGTACTTCTGTGGTCTTTCCAACTGTTGCAGGTGTCGAGTAAGGTACATACCAAATGGGGCATTGTCCTCTATTATGGGCCTAATGAGTGATGAGTAGAGGGGTACAATGACATGTCTTGATCTAGAGGTGAACCCCTTCGTGATTAAGTGGGCTACATAGAAAGACTTTCTAACCACTTTGGCAATGTGATTATCAAAGGAGAGGTTGCCATCTACCTGGGTTCCCAGATCCCTAATTACATTTTCCGTACCTACTGGATTACCACCTATGTGGTAATTCGTGGGCACTTTGTTTTTTCCAAAGGGGATGACTATGCATTTTTTGGCATTCAGCTTGAGGCCATGGCTCTAACACCAGGTATCTGTCTCTGTAAGACCCTTCTGGAGGATGTCTGTGGCAGCTGGAGAGTTGATTATGGCCCCCAGTTTGCAGTCATCTGCGAATTTGGTCAGCCATAGTCCTCCCATGCTTGCCTGTACCTCAGAGAAGTACATACCGAACAGGAGGGGTCCCAGGACCGAGCCCTGTGGGACGCCACTTGTAACTGGTTTAGAGTCGGACATGGCACCCGCAACTCTGACCATGTGTGTTCTATCTGTGAGCTAGTTGGCCACCCATCTCGTGACATAGCGGTTAATGTTCAAGCTGGTGAGCTTGTCTATGATGCCAGAGTGGGGAATGGTGTCGAAGGCCTTGGCGAGATCCAGGTAGGCTGTGTTACATGCCAAAAGTGGTTAATGAGTTGTCCCATAACCAATATATTCACTTACCTACTTTTTTCCCTTCTCCTCAAAACTCCAGTGAAAGGATGCTGCACATCTTGAATGTACATAGACAAGTTAGATTCTACTTGGATAAGATCAAATCCATTAGAAAGTCTGAACAACTGTTTGTTTCCTTTCACTCCAGGGTGCTGGAAAAACCTGTTTGCAAACAGACTATTTCATCTTGGATCTCTAGGGCAATTTCTTTCTGCTGTGTGTCTCAGGGGAAAACTGATGTTTAGGGCAATTTATTTCTGCTATGTGTCTCAGGGGAAAACCCTTTCTTCCTCTGTTAAGGCCCATTCCACTAGAGCAGTAGCTTCGTCTGGGTCCTTCTTTAAAGGTCTGGACATTGCTTTTCTCCTGGAAGCAGTTACATGGTCTTCTGTCCATACATTCACAAAACACTACAAGCTGAACTCTGTCTCTCTATCCAGAGCAAGATTTGCTAGGTCAATTATACATGGCTTCATGGAGACTTCCTGTGCTCCTACCCCCCCTTTCCCACTCGAGCTATGGTATTCTCCCTCATGTTATGAATGCTGCAACATGGGAGTAGAAGGACATAGAATAGTTGTGTAAAATTTTATCATAACCGTAGAGATCCTTCTCTTCCATGTTGCAGTATTCTGTCCCACCTTCCTTCCCCTTTGGTTATGCTCTTCTTTGGATATTACCTGGTTGCCTCTTATCCTTTGACTGGTGTTCTGACTGGGGCATTCAGTTCTGAGGATGGTACGTACAGATGTCACTTTTATGGCCGACATTGGCGGTTTCTACGTGCAACATCTCATGTACCTAGCAGTAGCTTAAGTCTTTGGTATACTGGCCGGACGTTTGGGTTGCCTAGGTGGGGAATCCCTCATGTTATGAATACTGCAACATGGAAGAGAAGGACATCTATGGTTATGACAAGATTTTACACAACTACTCTATCTTGCAAGTCCCTACTTACACTTATCAAGGGTATCAGAACTTATCATAGTTTTGGGATGGATGGCTAGGCTTAAAAAGGCCCTTGTGGTCATTAGCCTAGTAAACACCTATGAACCTATATGCTTTTATCCCCCATTGCCATTAATCCCCAAACTGCTACAGAAAGCATTTCAGTTGAAGAGCGCAGTCATCCTCATGGTACCCTTTTGACCTTGACAGCTCTGGTTTCCCTTTCTCTGGCCTCATCTTGTTTATTCTCCTTGGATAGTGGATCCACGTCGAGACCTTCTGTCTCATCCGACAGAGATACGACATCCAGATATCAACAGCCTGAAGTTAACCGCATGGTTTCTTCAGTTCTAGTGATGGCTAGACAGTCCTTTCTTCCCCAGTTCGACAGTTTCTCTTATGTCCTGTTAGAAGTTTTCCACTAGAAATATTTGCAAGAGTAAATGGGAAAGATTTTCAGTCTGGGCCTTTCAGAGACATTTGTTCATTACTTCGCCCCAGTCTCATCAGTTTTTGATATTTGGCCTCCATTTTTAACAATGGTGTGAGTTACTCTACTGTCAAAAGTTCACTTAGTGGCCATTTCAAATTTTTATTTAGGAGAGAATCACCTTTCTCTGGCTTCCTCAAGATTATGCAGTGCCTTCCTCAAAGGTACCTTTCTTCTCAGGCCCCCAGTTAGAGATCCTACCCCTCCTTGTGGACCTGACAGGCTGTTACCCATCCTTCCTTCAAATCTTCTGCTAAGATAGATCTCAGTTTTCTGCCCTGGAAAATAATTTTTCTGATCGCTATTACCTCTGGTAGATGAGTATCTGAACTCCAAGTCCTTTCTGCAAGACCTCTATACTTGGTCTTTCATAAAGATAGAGTCTGTTTATACACAAACCCTTCCTTTCTACTGAAGGTAGCTTCAGAATCTAACTTGAATCAGGTCATCAGTTTACCTGTGTCCTTCCCTAATTTCTCAAACAAACTCATATGTGCTGCATCTTCTGGATGTACATAGGCAGCTGAGGTGTTAATTGCACAAAACACGGAATCTCAGAAAATCTCATCAGTTGTTTGTCTCTTTTTCCAAGTTCAAATTGGGTAAAGCAGTTTTCTAAAGTGACTAGCTAAATAGTTAAGTGATGTATCTTCTTTTGCATATAAAGAAAGACATTTAGCTTTACCAAAGCCCCCCAAAGCACAAGTACATTCCATGAGATCAGTAGCCACCTCGTCAGCCTTCTGGTCAAGAGCTTCCATTGATGATATGTGTGCAGCTACCACTATGTTCAGTGCTCATACTTGTATTGCTCATTATAAATTAGACGTATCTAGAAATAGGGCAGCATTTGGTTCCACTGTACTCCGAATATTTCCTTGAGGACCACCCAAGGTTCATCTAGTTGGGGACTCAGTCCCATCAGTTGAGGAATGAATGAAGATGACAACATCGGCTGCAAATGATGCATCTCTGTTGTCCATTTTCATCCTTCAACTCCTTACCCACCAACGCCCTTCCTTCTATCGTGGTGAGGTATAAGGTATGTCTTTTTTGGGAACTCATCTGTCCTCTGCTTTCAGCTCCAGCTTCTCTGTGTGTCTTTATCTTGTCTTCTCTTGTACTACAATGTCAGATGTATATATCACTGTGGGGATGTAAAATCTACTGAGGTAAACCAGGAGAGTAGGGCATTATGGGTAAAGGGAGGAGCTCAAGAGCTGGATCCATGAGTCTGGTAAAAGTGACCGAGTCAGATCCAATGTCTGATCCGAGACCCATCAGTTGAGGAAGAATGAAAATGGACAACACAGATGCTTCTTTATGATGAGTACATAACTTTTGTTTACGGACTAGTGACCTTTTAAAAGCCCTATCACTGTATTCAGTTTTCTACCAATTACTGAAACCACCAGGGTGATCTCTATCTGACTTGCAAGGCAGTCTCTGTCCCAGCCTTAATGGAAATGCTGCATATTTGCAAAACTAACTGCCCGAGGGTTAACCGCTCCAAATATCTAAACCTGATCTTTGACATGAATAGCTCATGCTTGACAGACAGATATGTGTCCCAGAGATTGCCCCTCCTCTGGAATAGACTTCTTATTCATATGAAGCAGAGCCATTTCCTGACCATCTTCAAGTGCTGTTTGGACCATTGGATGGGAAATCGCAAATTCAGTCCTGGGGTGGTACCATTGTCCCATGTGGATAGTGGCAGTCTTCAAAAATTGTCAAAACCCCGTTTGCTGACCCTTGTTGTCTTTCTCCTAGGGATACAAAATTGGGTAAAACTGGCTAGGCTTGTAAGGGCACTTGAGCTGTTAGCCTAGTAATTATGAATTTTATCTACACACACACACACACACACACACACACACACACACACACACACACACACACACACACACAATAACATATATTTTGCTGCCTGTGATGGAATCTGTGACCTACTTTACTCCTTGAAGACTTAGATGGATTTGTGTACTCATAGATATGCTTTACTGCAATGATTTGCTCCACACGTATGAAATATTCCTACAGTGTGGACTTTGAGGAAATACACATGATTTTATTAATGCATTTAAGAAATGTTTATGCTTTTAAGTAGAGTTGTTGTTGTTTGTCTTTTGGCTTCTTCCCGGTAAGGGGTCGCCACAGCGGAACTCCAGTCCGCTAATGAGTGGCAGTAGGTTTTTACGAAATGCCGAGGTGCCAGCTTGATGCTCAACCTTCAGCGAAGGCACGCCCATTTACGCACGCATGTCTTTCGAACGCTACCCAACCGCGGGGAGGACATGCAGACTCCACACAGAAGGCACTCCCAAGCCAAGCCGAGAATCGAACGGGAGAACCTCTTGCTGTGAGGTAACAACGCTACCGCCGTACCACCGCAGAAACCTATGCTTTTAAGTAGAGTAAGAAGTAAAAAAAAAAAATTCCAACTGAAAAAAAGCATGGGCTGTTAACAAATATTTGTTTTTGACATTCTCTCTTGATAGTTTGATGCACTAAAAACTGTTACAGATTTTTGTACAGGTTTCTTGTTTGTGTTTTTTTGTGCTGCTTTGGTTTATGCTTTAGTTTTATTTCTCAGTCAAAATGAATTTTCAGAAAAGATGTTGTTGAAGCTTTGTTAGCATTTAACTAAACAAATCTGGGTACTTTTCCGTTAAACCCCTACCACACGTCTTGCCATATTCATCGGAGACAAGTAAGACTCAAAGGTATGTGATAGACAGAGTTGTTGCTTCATTAAATGTTTTATCCAGCTTTTTAGGCAGCATCTGGTACTTCTGTCTTGCAAGCTATGTTTAGAGCTGTATATATACTGCATGCAGATCTTGGGGTATGTTTTAGTTTAGTTGGCTAGGCTAGGTTAGTCTTGGCATCATGCATCCCTCGTAGTTTTTCTTTTTATGTTTGACTGCAGCATCAGTTACTTTAGCAGCAAGTAAAATGGACGGTGAACTGTTGCTTATGTGCATGTGGCGAAAAAAAAAAAACGATTACCTTCGTAAACGAGATTTAAAACTTGTTTCGCAGCTGGTAGTACTTGTTCAGGAAACGGACGCATAATGTGCTTTCTCTATTCGTTTATTTGTTGACATTTTCTTACCGGAAAAGTCCGACTGGGCACACAAGTGCCCTTTGGAGAGAGAAGCTCCAAGGTGTCATAATTAATGTCATATTAACAATAACAAATTTTATAACACAGGTTAAGTGATTCTGTGTTTTAAGGTATAAGACAGGTGATGAAGGGTGTTAGCTGTCCCAGATGAGGAGCAGGAAAGGATGCAAAGCCAAGAGGGAGAGAGGAAGTATTTTTTTTGGTAATAGTTTGAAAAGATGGTGCCTAATAGGGTACTTCTCCGTTAAAAAGCTGGATAAAACATTTAACGAGTCAACAACTCTATCTGTCACGGACCTTTGTGCCTTCATTGTCTTCGACGAATACGGCGAGATGCGTGGTAGGGGTTTAACGGAAAAGTACCCAAATCTGTTACTTGTGGGAAGAAACCCCGTTGGATGAGGTAGAAAATAGGTAGCAGAGTAAAGTCATCATACAAATCATGTCTTTGGATGTGGCACTCCTAGGGATGGATTAAAGATGAGGAAAACACTTTATGATGAGAAAAAAATTATATTTGGGTTGAGTTGTCCTTTAAATAGAAAGAAAAGAATTATGTAGGCAAACAAAGGAATTCTAAATAAATTTTATCTAGAACAAGTATGAAATAAAATGGTTGGCTTAGAAAATAGAAGCTGAGCTTGAGAATTTTTAATTTTTATATTTTTGACTTACTTCAGAATGTGGAACTGTTTTTATGTAATTGTTATCTTTTAATCATAACTGCTGGTGAGTCTTTTGGTAGTGATTTCATTATCTTAACATTCTTGATTTTCATTCACAGGAAGAAGCATTCAGGTGCTACAACATAATGCATTTTGTATGGATTTATGTTACACTTTATTAAAGAAGGTGCATGCAGGCAGTGTTTTCAGAAACTGACATTAAACAACAGCCGATTCTAGTAGTAAAGAACAACTCAACTCATTTATTCTTTTTACAAAATATTTACTTTCTCAGGAATGTACTTAGAAATGCAGTGAAGAAGCATCACAACCAAGATATCAAGACCAAGCTGCTTCCTAGCAAGTTTAGGTATGATGCTTATGATGCTTCCATTATAATTTTTGATCATTCATTTAATTCTTGTTATCCAGGTAGATGTACAGGCAAAGATAAACCCATTTAATCTGTGATATGGGTGAGCATCAAGACCAAAATACAGTGCTGTGTTAGTCTCTCTTTTAGTTAGTGTGTGGCACACATTTTAAAGTAGCTCAAGTAACATGGTGATAGACCGACTGTAGTACAGTTAGAACATCTAGTAGGTTACATATTGCATATGCAGATGTCATAGGAAAACCTCATGCATGCATACATAGTGGTTGTGAAGACCGGGTTTTGATATATGTGCATAATCGTACATAATTATTGTTGATGTATATAGAATATGTGTAAATTAGTACTTGTATAGATTCTGACATTTTTACACTTTACTGTTGTATATAGGTAGTGCAAGTTTCATTTTTCTTGAAAAATGCCACCTTCAGTGAGGATCCCCCTTTCCTTCAGGTTTTATTGAAGCTTTGATCTGGATTGAAGAGGTCTGTCAGCAGGATTCTGTTAGGGCTGATAATTCCATTATCCAGATTGTTTGACGTGAAACTTTCCCAGGCTCATGACCTCATTCTGTGTTCTGCAGTGGCCTGCTCCTTTCTTCCTCATGCCATTTCTTTCCCATTGCAAAAGCTTCAAGATGCAAAAGAAAATGGCCTCAATCTGACATTTTATATTCATTGTCTTTTGATCAACTATTTCTTCTTCTTGTTAGCTAGTGATTCTAGTTTTATCTGTTTTCATCCCATTTTTCTGTGTTCCTTACTTAACGTTGACTCTTGAAACTAAACGTGCCTTTGTCAAAAAGATTTTCTTTCCACAAGCACACTAAGTGCCTTATATGTTTGGATGCCCTGCTTTTTCTATCAGCTTAGAGATAGATGATGATGATAATACAGGCAGCTTAGGTAGACTAGCACATCTCACAGCTAAGCTATGCTGTTCTCCGCTTTGACAAACTTTCTACCACCTTCTCTTCATTTGCTACTTAGCACAGTTGTAGACCGCATAGACCCGGTCTGACAAAACTCACAGAAGCCATACATTTGTTAGAGTGCTGGTCATTTTCCAAAGCAAGTGTTAAGTGACAAACCTTTGGATGTAACCTCCTTATCATATACAGTGCCAAATTACACAGTTTTTGAAACAGTGTGTTGTTTTTGCATTTTATTTTGTTTGTAAGAATGGCACCCTGACAATTTTTCTCAGTACTGAAAATCCATGCCAGGACATCATGAAAGACTAAACCCACAATAATTTGCCACCTAATTTAATGCATAAATTACTGTACTTCCCTGTTAAATGCACCCAAAGTAGTTTCATTCTTTCTAGAAAGGCAAGTTCTCAACTAGTTTTGCATTTTAAACACCTCATGTTGAAATTAACACAAAGCTGTAGTAGTTAAACCACAGTGTAATTACGACACAGCTTCCCTAAGAGTTGAATTATTTTGAAGTACCCATAATGCGTTGCAGCTGTTTGTAAATCTTTGCTTAGTACCTGTATGACATCATAGTGTAGGTGTGATTATACAGGAAAAATTATGTAAACAGTGAAACTAAAAAGTCAAACATTTTACTGTAATCTATATTTTTTGCTAAGTTATTTACAACTTTTATCATGAGAGATACAGCAGGAAAGGAAATTAATTGTAAAGCAAAGATGCTTCCTAACCTGAGCAGTGTACTTATTTTTTGGTACCAAAACTGTTGTAAGGATGAGCAGATCTGAAAACTCCTCATACGTTAAGATTAAGTTTTAAGAATTTAAGGAATGTGATTCAGATTTGAGTGTTAAACTTGATGCTCTTACAGTAGTTAAATCTGTTCCACTAATGAGACTTTGCCCCTTAATGTTCAGCTACTGGCTTCACTGGTTCATTTGTTTTCCTGTGCACCACTAGCGTTCATGAGATCTCATTTCGTGATAGTTCTCAATTGTGACTTCTTAGTTGGAGACTTCAGAATACTAGAAGCTAGATCTCTAGAAGTCAGCACATACAGTGTTTTAGATTTGGGTTCTCAGGAGTCATCATGAACACCTATTGTACAGTCAGCAGTCTCTCTGGTATCTGTACAGATATTTAAATAATAGAGATATAGTAATATGGTCATGCCTTTTCTAGTGGAGGCAAAAGTTCCTCAGATGTTAGCTCTAACATTGGTTATACAAGTGCATCACAATCAACATTCATCTAGCTGGTGGTGTTGTATCAACATCAGTATGCCCCACGCTAGGCTTTCAGGCACAAACACTACCCATCAATCCTTATATATATCTTCTCATTGAACTAATTAAACCATTGTTTGTTTTTCTTTCGGCTTTTCCCGGTTAGGGGTCGCCACAGCGGAACTCCGGTCCGCTAATGATTGGCAGCCGATTTTTATGGTGCCGAGGTGCCAGCCCGATGCCCAACCTTCAATGAAGGCACACCCATTCACGCATGTCTTTCGAACGCCACTCGACCACGGAGAGGACATGCAGACTCCACACAGAAGGCGCTCCAGCCGAGAATCGAACAGGAGAACCTCTTGCTGTGAGGCAACAATGTTACCGCTGCACCACAGTGGCTTTCTGAACTAATTAATCCATTAATTAACTAATAAAAAAATCTAAAAGGAGAAGTGCACGAGCTGTGTATAGACAACCAATATTCTTTAATGCAACCCCCCAAAAAAATCTATACATATATTGAAGGTTAGAAATAATGAAAATAATAGAAACTACACAGAAATAACATTATTAAGTGGGTGCAAACCTATTCGGACATATCAAAATAGTCCTAATGACTTTTTAAATTAACGTAGTGTACAGTTTTAGGACTATTTTTATATGTTTGAATAGGTTTGCACCCACTTAGTAATGTTATTTCTTTGTAGTTTATTTGTTTATATATAGGGATTAATGAGTAGTGTTTGTTTTTTCTGATGAAGTCCGATGTAGCTGGGACGAAAATGCAGTTATTAAGTTAAGTGTTTATTTTTTTTACTTGGTGTGTGCTGCTGAATAAATTTTGGATAACTTAGACCGTTCATCTGTGTCTTCTTTGCCTGGAAGCTCTCTGCATTACCATTTTTTAGTTGTTTTTGGTTACTCGAGGTTCAAGTGTATAGGTATTGTTTTCCTCTTTCCTTTTTTGGTTATGTAGTACTAGTGGAAGACATTTGTGTACAACAGGGTCAGAGTAATGCATCAGTATGCTAAGTATAGTTAAATGTCTAGTATGAGAAATTCTTTACATTGTACAGCTGATTCGAGTTGAGTTTTTTTCATGATATTCTTCCTGGATAGCCCTTTCACTTGTTGACATTCCCCAGTATACCACCATTTGAGCATGGTCAGATCCTGATACTGTGACCCCTATCTCCTGGAATGTAGACTGCATAGTTTGGCTTCATAAAGAGTGTGCTTTGTGAGTGGAGACCCTGAAGTTGTACATTATGCTCTGTGCTACATTCCAAAAGAAAAATGTTTTCAAGGTCCAACTGTTTATCCCACTAATGGAGAGCTCAGAACAGTGGACTAGATTGGAAAGTGAGTGTTTGTGCACTGTACCGTTTACTCAAAGGTGCTGAATTACTTTACCCAACTGCTTTGCTTTCTGAAGGATCTCTGAAAAATCCTGTCAGGGCCTAGGCTTCTACCTCAGCCACAGTCAGCAACCACATGGTCTGCATGGTCTGCAACCCTTCTGAAAGGGATGGTAAAGTTGCAGGTTATGACATTATGATTTACCATCACTGTTGGATTGATTTAACCATCTTCACCAAAGACTTCAAAACAGTCTTCCTGAACTCCCCTTTTAATGGTTTAAGATGATGAAATAAAAGAAGACAGTCCCTCTTGCTGTGGGGTATGATCTTATGTTGTCTTTTCCATCTGTTCCTCAACTTATGAATCTGTGATCTGAGTTGGCTCTGACTTTAACTCCTTTCAAGCTTTTGGATCTGGTGCTCAGGCTCCTCCCCTTACCCGTAATCTCTGGTGTTAACTGTAATATCTCAGATCTCTTTTGCTGCCACAAGCATAGGACAGATCTGTTGGTAACTTAGGAGATAAGTATTATAATTCTTGTTTTTTTTCCCATACTTTTTTAGCTCTTTAGAGACTTTACACACACAAACACACGCACACATATATATATATATATATATATATATATATATATATATATATGTATATATGTATATGTATATATATATATATATATATATATATATATATATAAAATTTAATCTTTCCAGTAGAATATTTTTTCTACACCTTGTCTTTTCCCATGAGCCTTTTTTCTTGTTCTTCATCTTGGACATTGAGCTCATTATAGTTTGCTGTTCTTCTCTTTCCAAAAGAGAAAAAAGAAAACAAAAAGCTTGCTATATATTTTTTTATTATATAGTTAATACTTTTTTTGGCTTCTTCTTTTATTTTTCTTGCTAATATTCCTTTAACAGGATGCCAGATAAACTGTCTGGTTTCAAAAAGTGTGTGGCTTGTTCTTACAAGCTGCCAACTCAGATGCAGATTATTTATTGCTTGGGCCATTCACATCTGCACTCATCCTGCTTCATCTGTGAAGCTTTTCAGCCACTGAGCCATAGTTGAAAGAAGGAACAAACTGATTTTGAAAGTGCTTCTCCCAGCCCACGCGAGAGAGGGCACTCCTTCTGGTATCGCAAAACCTTCTTCTTTACCCCAGAACAGTTACTGGATCTGTGATTAGGAGGCATGCCTGGTTAAAGGAACAAAATTTGCCTGACCATGTTAAAGCTAAATTGCTAGATGCACCTTTACAACATGATTCTCTGTTTGGTATTAAGGCAGAAGAGGTTTTAAAGAAAATGGATGACAAAGCTAAGTCTATGCAAACTGTTAAAGACTTCTTACAAGTGCAGCCACCCAGATTCAGTACACACTGACCTACAAAAAATTGGTCCTTTCCTGTATCAGACCGAGCTCAGAGGGGAAAATCCAGACGCCCTAAGGGTTCCAGATACCAGGCGCAAGACTCTTACAGGTCAAAGCAGTGGGGCGCATCCACCTCCAAATCTGGAGGAGATAAAGCGCAAACCTACAGAAAGCAATCCCAATGGCTTCCCTCTGCCTACACCAAGCACTTATCTTTTGGCAGCACCCATAGGGGGAAAATCTGCACTTTTTGCTCAAATTGGCAGTCAATAACCCAGGAGAAGTGGGTACTAAACATCGTATCACAGGGATACAGATTCCATTTCCACACTCTGCCAATGACAAATGGTTGGCCAGATCTGCCAAAAAATCAATGGGCGGAGGCACAGAAACAGGTTACGTTCCTCATGGATATGGGGCCATTCAAACAGTACCAGAACAGGAAAAAGGACAAGGTTTTTACTCAAGACTGTTCTTGGTACCCATAAAGGACAAGGCCTGGCGGCCAATACTGGATTTATCGATTTTGAACACATACCTGGACATTCCAAAATTCAGAATGCTCACTTTGCAGCAGCTTCTGCCCATGTTGGGCAAGAATGCTTGGTTGGTGACTTTAGACCTAAAATAGGCACACCTGCATGTCCCAATAAGACAGTCGTGCAGAAGATACCTCAGATTCAAGGCTGGCTTAATGCATTACCAATTCTCTGCACTGCCCTTTGGCTTATTTACTGCGCCCAGGGTCTTTACAAAGTTCCTGGCAACAGTAATTACATTTTGCAGACAAAGAAATATACAAATATATCCTACTTGGACGACTGTCTCATTCAAGCAGAGAACAAGGACACTCTTCTACGACACCTGACGTTTGTGAAAAGGCTTCTAACATGCCTAGGGCACATAAATGACAAGAAATCACAACTGGTACCCTCTCAAAAGATAACATTCCTGGGTGCAAGCTTGAATACAACTGCCCAGATGGCATACCTCATGCCAGACAAACAAAGGCAACTGACTACTTACTTCAAACTGATGGCAACAAAAACCCAGTCTTCTGCAAGACGAATTCTGCGGGCTCTGGGCTTCATGGCATCCTGCATCCTACTAATTCCATATGCAAGACTGCATATGAGGAAACTTCAATGGTATCTAAAAAGTTTATGGAGTCAGCATTCACACAGTCTGGAAACAGTGATTCCTCTCATTCCCTGCCTGCAACAGGAGTTTCTGTGGTGAGCAAAGGCCTGTCACAAAAACATGGGACGGCCCTTCACTCTACCCCCTGCCAGCCAAAACTTAACAGCAGACACATCAGATTATGCCTGGGGGGCCCACATGGCAGAAAGATGCATTCAGGGCATATGGGCACCAAAACAAATGCATCTACATATCAACCAAAAAGAGATGCTAGCTGTTCAAAATGCACTAACAGCCTTCAAGGACTTACTTCATCCAGGACAACTACTGATAAAGACGGACAACACCACAGTCATGTGGTATATAAACAAGCAAGGGGGGGGGGCACACACTCATACCCCCTTTGCAGATTAGCCATGTCACTGTGGGACACAGCTTTGACCTACCAAATACATCTTCAAGCTCAATTCCTGCCAGGAAAACAAAACACTCTGACAAACGATTTAAGCAGAAACCTTATGGATCCTCATGAGTGGAAATTAAATCCACAAGTCTTCAGCACGATCACATAGAAATGGGGGAGCCCAGACATAGATCTATTCACCTCTCCTCAAAATTATCAATTGAAAAGATTCTGCACAAGGACTTATCACAGACAATCCTGGAAAGTGGAAGCCCTATACTTCAGTTGGAAAAACCTATCAGTTTACGTCTTTCCTCCTCCGCCTCTTTTACCCAAGGTCCTCCTAAAAGTCAGACAAGAGAAGCCAAAGATGATATTAATTGCCCCGGACCGGCCCCGTCAATACTGATAACCCAATACTAAGGAACTTGTCTCAATACCTAGCTTGGACCTTGCCTCAAAGACCACAACTACTGTCCCAGCAAAACAATCGGATCCTGCACAATCAACTACAGACCCTGAACCTGGCAGCATGGCTAATCATGTAATCGTACAAACAACACCTCTCAGTAAAGCTGTGATGGATGTCATTTTGGAAGCCAGAAGGCCTAGTACTAGAAAATCCTATGCTGACAAATGGAAAAGATTCTGTGCTTGGAATCAAGCACAATGAACTGATACAGCAGAGCCACATATTCCTCGGATATTACAATACTTAACTGAGATGCTTGACAAAGGCCTATCTTTCTCATCAATCAAAATCCATGCCTCTGCCATTTCGGCTCATTACAATACAGAGCCACCAATCTTTTCTCACCCTTTACTAAAGCAGTATCTTAGAGGAGCCAAAAATTTAAGGCCTCCTAGAAGATCACCATTACCTGCATGGGACCTCAATTATGTGTTGGAAAAGCTCACCCTGCCTCCATTTGAACCAGTTGCTACTGCTGATTTAACGCTCTTATCATGGAAGACAACTCTGCTACTAGCAATTACTTCAGCAAGAAGAGTTTCAGAGCTACAAGCCGTCATGGCTGTAGAGCCTTTTATATTTCACCCAGACAGGGTGTCTCTGAGGACAAATCCTACTTTCATGCCTAAGGTGGTTTCCAATGTGGCTCTTAACCAAACAATTCATCTGCCAACTTCTTATCCAAATCCGCAGAACAAAGGGGAGAGAATTCTGCATTCCTTGGACGTACACAAACAGCTAAGATTCTACTTGAGCAGGACTAAAGCTCTAAGAAAAACTGAGCAATTACTAGTTCATAGGTTCATAGGTTCATACTAGGCTATCTGCCCTAGGGCATTTATAAGCCTAGCCAGAATGTGTTTGGCTTTCGCCACCCATTTTAAATTTATTTTGCTATGCCCTTTTTCGAGGTTAGTATACTGTGCCTCTGTCTAACAGTGACAGAAGTGATACCCGGGGTAAACCTACGATCTCCCATCCACTCATCAAGATTCTTCTTGAAGAGAGTCAATGAGGGACTCTGCCTAACCTGGACTGGGATTTTATTCCAGAGTGATGGGAGCCTCTGGGTTATGAATCTGTCCCTCCAGCATGTCCTATTTATTTCAGTGCTGAGGTTCAAGTCTCTCGAGCGTAGCTCGATGGGATTTGGATTTTCTGAGGTGCAGCATGTCCATTAATTCCGGGTTGGACATGGCTTTATACGTCAGGCACAGATCGCCTCTGAACAGGTGGTATGCCACTGAGTAGAGCTGGAGTTTCTTTAACCGGGCAGCATATGGCATCTGTTTGAGCCCTGTGATCATCTTGGTGAGGTACTTTTGGGGTCTTTCCAGTTACTGCAGGTGTCTGGTAAGGTACATCCCAAAAGGGGCATTATACTCAATTATGGGCCTGATGAGGGATGAGTAAAGAGGCACGATGACCTCCCCTGATCTAGATGTGAATCCCTTCATGATTAGGTGGGCTATATAAAATATTTTTCTAACCACTTTGGCTACGTGGTTGTCAAATGAGAGATTGCTATCAACTTGGGTCCCCAGGCCCCTAATTACTTCTTCTGTACTTAATGGATTACCACCTATGTGGTAATTTGTGGGCACTTTGTTTTTGCCAAAGGGGATGACTATACACTTTTTGGCATTTAGCTTGAGGCCATGGCTCTGGCACCAGTTGTCTGTTTCTATGAGGCTTTTTTGGAGGATGCTTGTGTTGGCTGGAGAGTCGATTATGGCGCCCAGTTTGCAGTCATCTGCAAACTTGGTCAGCCACAGTCCTTCCGTGTTGGCCTGTACCTCCGAGAAATATATACTGAACAAGAGAGGTCCCAGGGCTGAGCCTTGTGGGACACCACTTGTAACTGGTTTGGAGACTGACATGGCTCCAGCAATTCTAACCATGTGGGTTCTGTCCTTGAGCCAGTTTGCAATCCATCTAGTGACATAGGGGTTTATATTTAAGCTGGTGAGCTTATCTATAATGCCCGAGTGGGGTATTGTATCGAAGGCTTTTGCGAGGTCCAGGTAGGCTGTGTGGACCACCTTCCCCTCGTCAATGGCCTTGGTGACTGTTTCAAAGAAATCAACCAGGTTTAAGAGGCAGGATCTGCCCTTAACAAAGCCGAACTGGGTAGGATCCAGTGTCTGTAGGTCCCCAATATCTTTATTTATGAGGTCCATGATGATCCTTTCCATAGCTTTGCAGACCAAGCTAGTCAGGCTTATGGGGCGATAGTTTCCAGGATCCGTTGAGGCACCACCTTTATGGAGAGGGACCACTGTTGCTGTACGCCACTCTTTGGGCACATGTCCTGTAGTAAGGCTGAGATTGAACAGTAGTTTTATGTTTGGGTTTAGCTCTGCTTGGAGTTCATGTAGGATGCAGCCCGGGACACCGTCTGGTCCCATTGATGCTGTGTTTTTTGTTTTGGAGAGGGCGGCTCTTACCTGAGCATCTGAGATGTCAGGGGGGCAGCACTCTACTGGGATAGATATTTGCCCTTTTGGTGGGGAGGGGGGGGGAGAAGTTTGCGCTGAACCTGTCAGCTAGGATGTTGGCAATGTCTGTGGGTTCAGTGGATTTTTTGTCATTTTGGACTAATTCTGAGCATATCTGGGAATTCCCACCCAGGTTCCTAACATAACTAAAGAAAGCCTTGTGATTATCCTTAGTGTCCTGTGCAATTTTTCTCTCGAAGCTGGCCTTAGACAATTTTATGAGTGCCCGTAGTTTTTTGCTAATACTGATCAGTGATGCCTTCCCTTTTTGGGATTTTGCTCTATCATTTAGTAGCTTCCTCCTTCTATTGTATAGTTTGTTTATGGCTGGGGTCCACCAGACAGGACGTGTTCCTTTGGAGGATTGGGTCTTGGTTTTATTTGGGATCGCATGATCCATGCATTCCTGAAGGTGTTCATATAATGCGTTTATAAAGGATTCTGCAGTCTGGGCCGTATTTTCCACAGGCCCGGGGGCTTTGAAGGATTCCACCTCGGTTTTGAGGAGTGTGAAATTTGCTTTAGAGAAGTTTTTCACTGTGGTTTTCTGGGCAGGGGGTGGGGTCGGGATGTGAATATCCAGTGAGATTAGTTTATGGTCTGATCTTACCAGTGAGGGATACACTTCTGGTTTGGAGCATAGAGTCCCCATGTTGGTGATAATCAGGTCCAGTATGTTTTCTCCTCTTGTGGGAGTGGTAACAAGTTGTTCCATAGCATTTGAGTTTATAAATTCTAGGAACCTTTGGGCTAGGGTGTTGGAGCTAGAGTAATGCTCCCAGTCTATGTTTGGGTAGTTGAAGTCGCCCAATATAATGGTGTTTGGAGAGACCTTCATATTTTCCAGTGTTCTCAAGAAGGCTGAGTGGGGTTCCTGGGTTTGGGAGGGTGGTCTGTAGCAGGCTATAAACTGGAAGGCAGTTTTACCCACTGTTAGTTGCACATGGATAGTCTCTGATGCTTCGTGCTTTGCCACCAACCTGGAGGTGTGGGTATGTTTGATGAATATCGATACTCCCCCTCCTTTTGTGGTTCGGTCCAAGTTTTGGGGCCGAAAAGCATGGTATGAGGTATAACCTGGTAGTGCTGGGGTTCTCTCGGGAGCCCTGGACCAGGTTTCTGTTACTGCACAGATATCTATGTTCTCCATGCTAAGGAGAGTTTCGAGTGCGTGCATTTTGAGGTTTAGACTTCTGGCGTTGAGTAGCATTACTCTTAGTTTCTTATCCCTTGTGATACCTATGGAGGTGGGTTTGTCTTTTGAGTCTTGCCTAAAAAAGGCACTATGGGGGTAGCAAGAGCCTTTGCCAATATCCGAAAGCCCAGGGGTGACAGGTGCAAGCCGTCCCTAGCGAAGCATCATGGCTTGTCGAGCATATCATCCCAAGCTGACAGGCATTGGATCCCCTTTGAATGACACCAGTACTTAAGCCAGTTGTTGAAATTGATCATCTTGTTTTCATATTGTGGCATCATTCTTGGTGAGGTTAAGATGCTACTCAAGGTCAGGGTTATACCGGCCTGGGCTACATGCTCAGAGAGCTCCTTTATGTCTCTTTTCATGTAGTCCAGGGAGGTGCCTCAGGTCATTCACACCAGCATGGACAATGACCGAGTCATATTTGTACTTGCCTTGGAGTGACCTGAGTGCTTGTGTTATGTGGCAGATCCTAGCGCCCGACAGGCTGCTCACCGTGACCCTCTCCTTGTTCAGCCTGGTGAGCGGGACGTCAGTGTGCCTGACGATAGAGTCACCTATTACAAGTGTATCAGGTGTGTTGTTTAGTCTTAAGGGCTGTGACTGTTCAGCACACTGGCTTTGTGAGATATGTGTTGCACGTGTTTTGTTTTGGGGTAGCGGTTGCTTGGGTGTCTGCTTTGGAGGTCTCTGCTGCTTAGGCAGATCTTTATTTAGAGCCTCCGAGTATGTTTTTGTGTGATTATGTGTTTGGTTTGCTGTCGTGGTAGGTCTATGTGAGACTGGAATTGTAGTGAGTGTGGTTTCCTTCTCCTCCTGACTGGTTATGCCAGTACTGAGTTGAGAGAGCTTAGCCTCCAGTTTGGCTATATGGTTGCATCTCTCACATGTGTTGGAATTTGTTGGGAGGAGGAGAGGGTTGTCTGTGTACATGAGGCAGTTGTAACATTGCCTCAAGATTCCCAAATTTACCAGCTGGACCGGAGAGGAGATTGACAACTGACCTTTGGACATGCTAGAATAATATTGGGAATTCCTTAATAATTGAAAACAAGGGCCAGTGGGGACTGAGGGTGTAGTACTTTTAATTTTTAGTGCTGACTTATATAATTGCTTTAGTGAGCAAGTGCCAGGTAACTTAAGTGGAATGTGTTACAGGTAACTTAAATGCAAAAACGACAAACAGTAACTTTCTTTCAAGTGAAACAAGGAAATAAGTACAGTAAGCAATGCAGATATCACTAGTGATCCACAGAAGCGCTGAGAAGCCGCGTATTAGGTGGAATTAGCGTTCTAGGGAAATAACAAGCAAACAAACAACAAGCATATAAACAAAGCTAGATTCAGCAGGCCTGGATCTAGTCTATGCTACAGCAAACAAGGTGTACCAATTTCAGTAAGATACAGCTCAAATATTCAGGCACTATAAACCTTTAACCAGAAATTCCCAGCTCAGAAGGGCAGAGTCCAGCCTCTTCTCCCACAAGAGTGCAGACCACGAACCTTCTTAATGTAAAATAACTGGCCTGAAGCCCAAGTGCTTAAACCAGAACTAATACACTTTAAGAATAACAGACACTGGGCTCTCAATCAGCAGTTCCCAACTTAGAAGGATGAAAGCTACCTGTCCTGTCACCACAGTGCATGCCACAAACCTTCCTAATGTAAAACAACTGGTCTGAAGCCCAAGTTCTTAATCCAAAAGACTTAGAATGATAGCTACACTTTAATCAAGTTACTACCAAGCAGTAATAAATACAATTGAATACTTTAGAGAATGCCTGGATTAGTGCTCAAGTTACACAAACAAAGCTAGATCCAGCAGGCCCGAATCCAGTCAATGCCACAGCAAACAAGGCGCACCAACTTCAGTAAGAAGCAGATCAGATATGCATGCACTATAAGCCTTTAACCAGAAATTCCCAGCTCAGAAGGGCAGAGTCCAGCCTCTCCTCCCACAAGAGTGCAGACCACGAACCCTCTTAATGTAAAATAACTGGCCTGAAAGCCCAAGTGATTAAACCAGAATTAATACACTTTTAGAATAACAAGACACTGAGCCCTCAATCAGCGGTTCCCAACCTAGAAGGATGTAAGCTACCTGTTCTGCCACTACAGTGCAGACCACAAACCCTCTCAGTGCAAAACAACTGGTCCGAAGCCCAAGTGTTTAAACCAAAAGGCTTAGAATGAGTTACACCAAGCAGTAATAAATACAATTGAGTACTTTTAAGATGATGCAAAAGTAAAATAAAGTAGGTAGAAACACAAGTACAGTAAAAGCAGATGAATTTTTTTTTTTTTTTTCTGAACAAGTGCTGAGATCAAAGAAACAGATTTGAGTGCTGAAACTAGAAAACTGGCTAGTTATAAGAAAAAAAAACTAAGCTAGAAGGCTTCCCTCCAACACAGAAGGGCTTTGGGGCTCAGAAGCCTACAAATAGTCTATACCACTTAACAGGAAAGGCAGGAAACAAGCTTATTTTTTTTTCTGTTTCCCAGATGCTCTCTTTGTACACAGTAGGAGTGCCTGAAATCAGAATATGATCTCATTGCACTCAGTTGAATGAGCAAATGAGATGGGCCCAGAAGGAGTATCCAAACACAAATTTACAAGAGGGGCGGGCAGTTTCAAGGCCACTAAGATTAACACCAAATCATAAACAGGGAGGGTGTGCGGGACTAACTGAAGAGCAGAGTCAAAACTTCCAGTTTAGTTAATATTCCTTCAACACAGTTAAAATCAAAATACTGCATTTTTTGAAAAAAAAAAGTGCAGATAAAGGTACTTAAATTCTCTTATACGTCCAGTTGAATACAGCAAGTTCTTAGCCGGCCAAAGCTGAGGTTTTTAAGCAGAAAATATTTCACACTGTACCACTTAAATAGGCAAGGACAGGAAATCAAAGAATGTGGCTACCCCCACACCTGTAATTACTAGCAAATAACAAAATTCAGCAAACACCGACTAACTTCCAGTTCAGTTAATATTCCTGCACTACAGTCAAAATCAATTTAAATACTGTATTTTTTTGAAAAAAAAGTGCAGATAAAGGTACTTAAATACTCTTATACGTCCAGTTGAATACAGCAAGTTCTTAGCCGGCCAAAGCTGAGGTTTTTAAGCAGAAAATATTTCACACTGTACCACTTAAATAGGCAAGGACAGGAAATCAAAGAATGTGGCTACCCCCACACCTGTAATTACTAGCAAATAACAAAATTCAGCAAACACTGACTAACTTCCAGTTCAGTTAATATTCCTGCAGCACAGTCAAAATCAATTTAAATACTGTATTTTTTTGAAAGAAAAGTGCAGATAAAGGTACTTAAATTCTCTTATACGTCCAGTTGAATACAGCAATTTCTTAGCCGGCCAAAGCTGAGGTTTTGCTGCAGGATCAGAAGGAAAGGCTATTTTAAAGCAGACAATTTCAAAGTGGATAAGCAACTGCATCCGTTTCTGCTACTTACAGCATGGTAAACCTCTGCCCAAGGGCATTAGGTCTCATTCCACCAGAGCTGCAGCTACTTCAGCAGCCTTTGTCAGAGGAGTACCAACCAAAGACATTCTAGAGGCTGCTACTTGGAGTTCTGTTCACACTTTTACAAAGCATTACCATTTGCCTCTCTACTCTAAGTCCAGGGCAGTCTTTGCCACTGCAGTGCTGCAGGGCCTTATAGCCGCACCTAAGGCTATTTAGCTCCAGCCCCCAACCATAGCTTTGGGATTCTACCCAAATGTAGTGACTGCAACAGTGAAACACGAAGAACATAGTACAGTTGTGTACACTTGCCATAAATGTAGATGTTTGAGTGTATTCACTGTTGCAGTCCAGGTTACCCTCCCGCCATCCCCCTGTCATTCTACAGTTTATCTTTCCTTCTCTATCTTCTACAACCTATGTGGTGTATTTGCTTGTAGATGAAGGTAAAGTTTATTTTGATGTGTGTGTGTGTGTGTGTGTGTGTGTGTGTGTGTGTGTATTTATTTATATATATATATATATATATATATATATATATATATATATGTATATAATATTGCTACCTTTTTGGGGGCACCTGACATTGAGGGCAAGAAAAACTAAAGAAAATGGCATCGGCTGCATGTTTTATACCCCTGACGACCTGACGTCGTGGAAGAGAAGACAGCAACCGACGCAGGACCCAAGACTTTGGAATTCAGGCCGACTGAGGGCAACCTGCCAGCAGATTACCCAAATGTAATGACTGCAACAGTGAGTACACTCGAACATCTACATTTATGGCAAGTGTACACAGCTGTACTTTTCCCTCCTTCCATCCCCCATGTAGCATCTTCCCCTGGGGGGACATAAGCTTCCTATGGTGGCTTTTTGCCAGCAGGACCACTTGTCCTTATTTCCTTTTGCTTCTGACGGGTTAGGGGAAGAAAAACTGATGTAATGACGTCAACTGCCTTGCTTTGTAGCACTGATGACCTGACGTCAAGACTGCAGGCAATGGCAGCCAACGCAAAAAAAATAGACTCTGGTATTCGGCCCAGCCGAGGGCTGCCACAGCAGGGATAACCCACAGGTGATGACTGCAACAGTGAAGACACTCGAGCGTCTACATTTATGATAAGTATACACAACTGTACTTTCCTTCTCCTTCTGCTGTGTCTCTAGTCCTGCCAGCTTTCCTGGACAGTTTTGCTTCTTCTAAGACCCCTGATTCTCAGGCTCTTATCCCCAAGAAACCAGACAGATTCTACAAGGTGCCTGATGATTGCAGGTTTCTCTATAAGTGTCCTTCAGCTGTTGTTTCCATAGCTTGTGACAAGTCTTCTCGTTTGTCTCCTTTTGCTAAACTTCTACAATCTGATAAAGAGAGCAAAATTCTGTAGAGACGTGGTAAAAAGGTTATGTCCTCCACCTTAGCGGTCAGAGCAATGAGTTACCAAACTCATATGTCTAGGTATTCCTTGGCTCTACTTTCCCAGGCTTTGCAAGCTCTTGGTCAGTTACCAGACTCTGAAATTAAAATTCAGGATCTGAAGTAGTTGACTTCATTTGGTCTTCAACCTTTGGGTTTTCGGATTGGAATAAGATCCGAGACGGCCGTATCACTAGCATCTGATCTGTGCTCCAAGCTCCTCCCCTTACCCATAATGCTCCCTCATCTCCTTCCTTCCCTCAGATCTCATTTGCCGCTGAAAAGCTATGCATCATGGTCGCAGAGCTCCAAGCTGTATTTTGGGTAAGTGACTGTTTTTTTCAGCAGTTTAGGCTACATTTCTTTCCCATCCTCTTCTTTTCACCTCCCCTACCACATTTGTCCATCGGATTAAAAAAAAAAAGAAGAAGAAGAAGAAAAAAAAGTAGTTCGTTGTAGTTAGTATAGTTTCCCTTTGGCCTCCAGTTCCCTCTCCTTTAGTGTGTGTGTGTGTGTGTGTGTGTGTGTGTGTGTGTGTGTGTGTGTGTGTGTGTGTGTGTGAGTGTCTGCTATTGCTGCTTGGGGTGATTGTTATCCCTATTATAGCTGAGACCCCCAAGCCATTTATCAGGAAATGCACAGTGTGTGTGGCCATAAGCTCTCCCCAGCCGATGGCCGCACTCTGTGTGTGTTGTGTTTGGGCACTGCATGTTTGCATACCTCCTGTCCTTTTTGCGCGGGTTTCAACCCGTGGGCCCTTAAGGACAGGAGGGCTTAGCTGGTGATGAAAGGTCTGCTCCCTCCTACGGGGATGGCTGTCCCTGTTACCGTGCCATCGGCGGCTTCTGCTTCCTCCCCTCCCCAGGCCTCTGGGACTCAACCTCCTGCCAAGAGGTTTTGGGAAGGCAAAAAACAAAGAAAGGACAAATCTAGGAAGCGGTCTGCAGACCGCTCGACTTCAGCGGGTAATCCTGCTAAATCCTAGACCATTCTTAGGCCCAGTACCCCTCGGCTCTGATCACCTAGGATGTTCTTCGTGTTTCACTGTTGCAGTCATTGCATTAGGGTAATCTGCTGGCAGGTTGCCCTCAGTCGGCCTGAATAACAAAGTCTTGGGTCCTGCGTCGGTTGCTGTCTCTTCTTCCATGACGTCAGGGGTATAAAACATGCAGCCGACGCCATTTTAATCGGTCTTTCTTGCCGCGCAGTGCCAAAAGCAGAAGCAGTTCGCAAGTGGCGGTCTGTCGACTCGTGAAATTTTTGTTTTCGAGTTTCAGAACCGAAGTCTTCAACCTAAACCTAAGTACCCCTTTGGGGAAACTTTTTCTTGCTCCTTACTGATGTCAGTAAAAGTTAATAATTGTATTACTTGTGGGAAGCAGATAACTCATAAGGATTTTCATTTGTACTATATTCCTTGCCTAGGCCCTGACCACAACATGCCTTGCTGTCGGTTTTGTGCTAAATTTAACAAACGCATTATTAAGCGTCGGTATATTTTTGCTTCAAAATATTTTGGCTTAAGATTTAACTATCCAGAAATGTCGTCGGTTAGCAGTCCGACTACTGGAATTCACAAAAAACGCAAAGAAAAAGACAGAGACAGACAGTTGAGGTCCAAAACCGATGACGAAGCTTCTTTTAAGCCAGTCGCCAGTTCTCTGGTATTCAGTGAGGCGCTTTCGCAGCCCTGATGCCCGCTACTTTTGATTCGGAGTCCGGTATGCCGCTAGACACTTCAAATATTGAACCCGTGGATGTCTCTTCCTTAGATGGGTCCGGAGCCGCTGAGCAGGCACCGGCTTCTGAGGGTGCTTTCAAGCCTAAAGGTTTGTACATTAAACCAACACCGTCATCAAAAACAAGGCCAAAACCAACTTCTGTGTCTAAAAAACCAACGCATGGACCACGTGTTCTGGCCCCTATGCCTAAAGAACAAATGATCAAAATGGCTGAGGATTTAATTACCTTGATCGGGGGTTCCCAACCCCCCTCCTTCTAAGAGGCCTAGGCAAGGGACTGAGTATGAATCTTCAGATAAAGTTTCCATTTCTTCTGATTCCTCGTCTGATCAGGAATTTTCTATTCTACCTTATGAGGACTCTGATGCAGACGAATCCATCCCTTCTGCTTCTTCTCCTGAGGATTTTTCTTTTGGAGAAACTTTGCATACCTTAAGGGAACATTTTCATTGGGAGAGTCAGGATTTGTCAGAATCCAAAAAGAGGCTTAGGGATTTCCTTCTTCTTCCTCAGCACAGGCCTTTGGCTATACCTCCTGTTTTAGACATTGTTGATGATGTTTTCTCAGAATCCAGCTTGGCTCCTGATTCCCTGCCTCCGGCTCCTAGTAAGCCAGACAGATATTACAGGGTTCCTGACTCCCACAAGTTTCTTTTTAAAAACCCTACTGCTGACCCTGAAACAATTTCTCAGGGTCCCAAGGGTGTTAAGGTGTCTACTCCTAAAAATCCTACCCCTTCTGATAGAGACTCCAGGGCGCTGGATAGATGGGGTAAGAAGGTTTACACTTCTGCAACCCTGGCAATCAGGGCTTTAAACTGTCAATTTCATATGCTTAAATATCAACAGCATGTCATGGGCTTACTGAAACAGAAAATTATGTTGATTTCTGACTGTGTGGAAAATAAGGAGTTACAGGATTTATTGCATTCAGCTGAACAAGTTTGAAAGCATACTTTGTAATGTGGTTTTGATTCATTGGAGACCTCTTACAGGGCCGCCGTAACTGGATCTGTGATAAGAAGGCATGCTTGGCTCAAGGAGCAAAATCTGCCTGATCATGTTAAAGCAAAATTGTTGGATGCTCCTTTACAACAGGACAGTCTTTTTGGTAATAAGGCAGAAGAAGTTTTGAAAAAGATGGAAGACAAAGCTAAGTCTATGCAAAATGTAAATGATTTCCTACAAGTGTAGCCACCCAGGTTCAGTAGGCACTGGCCTACTAAGAATTGGTCCTTTCCAGTACCCAACAGAGCCGGTCAGATCAAACCCAGACACTCCAAAGGCTCCAGGTTTCAGTCACAAGGAACTTGCAGAACTAAACAATGGTGTGCCTCCACCTCCAAATCTGGAAGTAGCAAGGCACCCCCTTACGGTAAACAGTCTCAATGACTTTTCCTCTGCCATTTCCAAGCACGTATCTTTTGGCAGCCCCTTTGGGGGGGAAAACTAGCACTTCATGCACAAAATTGGCATCTGATTACCCAGGACAAGTGGGTTTTAAATATAGTATCCCAGGGATACAGATTTCATTTCCACACGTTGCCAGTTCCAAACGGATGGCCAGATCTGCCTCCAAATCAGTGGGCAGAGGCCCAGAAACAAGATGTTCATCGAGTTTCACTGTTGCAGTCGTTACTCTTGGGTTATCCTGCTGGCAGGCTACCCTCAGTTGGCCAGAATTCCAAAGTCTAGGTCAGGTGTCGGTTGCTGTCGCCTCTTCCCTAACGTCAGTGCGCCATGGGTATAAAAGATGCAGCCGATGCCATTTTCTTCAGTCTTTCTTGCCGCGTGGTGCCCGAAGCAAAAGCAGTTCGCAAGTGCCGGTCGGCCGACTCCTGAGATTTTCAAATCCGAATTTCAGAACCGAAGTCTTCATTAAAGCTAAGTACCCCATTGGGGAAACTTTTTTCTGGCTCCATGTCGATGTCAGAAAAAGTTAACAATTGTATTTCTTGTGGGAAGCAAATACCTCATCAGGATTTTCACTCTTACTCTATTCCTTGCCTAGGCCCTGATCACAACATTGCTAGCTGTCGGTTTTGTGCTAGATTTAACCAACGCACTATTAAGCGTTGGTTCGATTTTGCATTTCATTACTTTGACCGAAGATTTAATTATATAATGCCGTTGGAACAGCCGACAACTGGAGTTTACAAAAAATGAAAGGACAAGGAAAAGGATAGGCATTCGAGATCCAAAACCGATGATGAGGCCTCTACTAGGTTAGTTGCCGGTTCTCAGTGAGATGCTTTCGCAGCCCCTGGCACCCGCTACCTCAGAGCCACAGGCCGCTTCCGACTCCCACGTGGAGCCGACTGGGCCTCTGGATACTCAAGGTATTGGACACTCGGAAATCATTCCCTCAGGTGGGTCCGGAGCCTCTGAGTAGGCATCGGCTTCTGAGGGTGTCTTCAGACCTACACAACTATATATTAAGCCATCTTCAGCTTTAAAGCCAAAGACTAAAGCAGCTCTAAAGACAAAGAAACAAGTACAGCATTCTCCTACTCAGACTTCCATGCCTAAAAAACAGATGCTCAAAATGGCCGAAGACCTAATTACTTTGATCAGGGGCTCCCGTCCCCCTCCTGATAAGAGGCCTAGGCAAGAGACAGAGTATGATTCTTCTGATCAGGTTTCTATTCCTCTTCTGAACAGGATTACTCCATGCTTCCCTATGAGGATTCTGATGCTGAAGAATACATTCCTTCAGCCTCTCCTCCTGAGGATTATTCGTTTGGGGAAACCCTGCATACCATGAGGGAGCATTTCCACCGGGAGAGCGAAGATTATTCTGAATCTAAGAAAAGGCTCAGAGACTTTCTGCTACTTCCTCAGCGCAGACCCCTTGCTAATTCCACCTGTTCTAGACATTATAGATGATGTATTTTCAGAGTCCGGCCTGTCCCCTGACTCTTTACCCCCTGCACCTACTAAGCGAGACAGATACTACAGGGTCCCGGATTCTCATAAATTTCTATATAAAAACCCCGCTGCTGACCCTGAAATTATATCTCAGGGTCCCAAAGGGATTAAAGCTTCCACTGCAAAATACCCTGTCCCCTCTGATAGGGATTCTGGGGCTCTAGACAGGTGGGGGAAAAAAGTCTACACTTCTGCTACCTTGGCTGTAAGGGCTTTAAATTGTCAGTTTCATATGCTTAAATATCGGCAATATTTAATGTCTCTGCTTAAACAGAAATTGTTGACAAATTCTGAGGAATTGCAGGATTTATTGCATGCAGCTGAACAAGTGGGAAAGCATATTTTGCAATGTGGTTATGATTCACTGGAGGCCTCTTGCAGGGCCGCTGTTACAGGTTCTGTTATTAGAAGGCATGCTTGGTTAAAGGAACAGAATCTGCCTGATCATGTTAAAGCAAAATTATTAGATGCACCATTACAGCATGATACTTTGTTTGGTACTAAAGCAGAAGATGTGTTGAATAAAATGGAAGATAAAGCAAAATCCATGCAGACAGTCAAGGATTTCTTACAGGTACAGCCACCCAGGTTTAGCAGGAACTGGACTTCTAAACATTGGTCCTTTCCATTGTCCGACAGACCACAAAGAGGCAGATACAGGCGTCCCAGAGGCAGATCTCAGCCCCAAGGCTCATACAGGCCTAAACAATGGGGTGCTCCTACCTCCAAAAGTGGAGAAGACAAATCACAACCTTACAGGAAACAGTCCCAATGACTTTCCTCTGCCAGATCCAAGCACTTTTCTTTTGGCAGCCCCCTTAGGGGGAAAACTAGCACTTTTTTCATCAAATTGGCAAATGGTTACCCAAGACAAATGGGTCCTGAACATAGTGTCGCAAGGCTGCAGGTTCCATTTTCACACTCTACCATGGTCAAAAGGTATGCCAGACCTGCCACACAATCAATGGGCAGAGGCACAAAAACAAATTACAGCCCTCATGGACATGAGGGCCATTCAGCAAGTACCACAACAAGAGCAGGGGCAAGGATTTTACTCCAGACTTTTCCTAGTAACCAGAAAGGACAAAACCTGGAGACCAATACTGGACCTGTCTATACTAAATATGTTCCTGGAAGTTCCACAATTCAAGATGTTGACTCTACAGCAGCTACTGCCCATGCTGTGCAAGAAGGCTTGGCTCGTAACTTTGGACCTAAAAGAGGCATACCTGCATGTCCCAATCAGACAATCTTGCAGAAGATACCTCAGATTCATAGCTGGCTCTATGCATTACCAATTCTCTGCACTGCCCTTTGGCTTATCTACTGCGCCCAGGGTCTTCACAAAATGCTTGGCGCCAGTAATTGCGTTTCGCAGACAGAGGAATTGAAATATATCCCTACTTGGACGACTGCCTAATTCAAGCAGAGAACAAAGACATTCTTCTAAAGCATCTGGCGTTCATAAAAAGATTACTAATTGGCCTAGGGTAGACAGTAAACGAAAATAAATCAAAACTAGTGCCCTCTCAAGAGATAATATTCCTGGGTGCAAGCTTAAATACAACTGCCCAGATGGCTTATCTCACGCCAGACAAACAAAAGCAACTGACTACTTACTTCAAGAAATTGGCAACAAAAACCCACTTATCTGCAAGGAAAATCCTGCAGGCCTTGGGTTTCATGGCATCCTGAATTCTACTAATTCCGTATGCCAGACTGCATATGAGGAAACTACAATGGTATCTAAAAGTGTTTGGACTCAGCATTGCCACAGACTGGAGACAGTGATTGCAATCATTCCCTGCCTGCAACCGGAGTTTCGATGGTGGGCAGAAGCTTGTCACCACAACAAGGGTCTGCCATTCAGTTTACCCACAGCCAGACAGACACTAACAACGGATGCATCAGATTATGCCTGGGGGGCCCATATGGCAGGAAGATGTATTCAGGGCACATGGCCTGCAAACCAGATGCATCTTCACATCAGTCAAAAAGAGATGCTCGCTGTTCAAAATGCCCTGACAGTTTTCAAGGACCTGCTTCATCCAGGACAGATACTGATAAAGACAGACAACACTACGGTCATTTGGTACATAAACAAGCAGGGAGGTACACATTCCTACCCCCTCTGCAGACAAGCAATGACCTTATGGGACACAGCATTGGCTTTTCAAGTTCACCTGCAAGCACAGTTCCTGCCAGGAAAAACAAATACTCTGGCAGACGAACTAAGCAGAAACCTCATGGATCCCCATGAATGGAAACTGGATCCACAAGTCTTCAGCATGATAATAAGGAAATAGGGATGCCCAGACATAGATTTATTTGCCTCCCCTCACAACTGCCAATTGCAGAGATTTTGCACAAGGATTTATCACAAGCAAGCATGGAAAGTGGACGCCGTATCCTTCAGCTGGAAAAATCCTAACAGTATATGCCTTTCCTCTGCTGCCTCTCCTTCCCAGGGTACTCCTTAAGGTCAGACAGGAGAAGCCAAAAATGATACTGATTGCACCAGACTGGCCACGCCAGCACTGCTACCCAATCCTAAAGAGCTTGTCTCAAGGTCCAGCATGGATATTGCCTCAAACCTCTCACTTGCTGACCCAACAAAACAATCAGATCCTGCACAGCCAACTCAGGACCTTAAATCTGGCAGCATGGCGGATAATGTAGCCATTCAGAACACTCCTCTTTCAAAAGCTGTTGTGGATGTTATCTTGGAGGCCAGGAGGCCCAGTACCAGAAAATCTTATGCAGAAAAATGGAAGAGATTCTGTGCCTGGAACCAGGAACAAGGCATTGACACGTGTGTACCAAATATCCCTCAGATTTTACAATACCCAACTGAGATAATGAACAAAGGCCTTTCTTTCTCATCAATTAAGATTCATGCCTCTGCTGTTTCAGCCCATTACAATACGGAACCACCTATCTTTTCTCATCCTTTAATAAGGCAGTACCTCAGAGGGGCCAGAAATATTAGGCCTCCAAGGAGAGCACCAACTCCGGCTTGGGACCTCAATTATGTTTTGGAAAAACTCACACTGCCTCCTTTCGAGCCAGCCTCAACAGTGGATATAAAATTCTTATCATGGAAAACAGCTCTGCTCCTAGCAATAACCTCTGCAAGACGAGTCTCGGAGTTACAAGCACTCATGGCTGTGGAACCTTTTATCATTTTTCATCCAGACAGGGTTTATCTGAGGACAAACCCAACATTTATGCGTACGGTAGTATCCAGTGTGGCCCTCAACCAAACCATTCACTTGCCTACCTTTTATCCAAATCCACAGAACAAGGATGAGAAAATTCTGCATTATTTGGACATACACAGGCAGTTATGCTTCTACTTGGACAGAGCTAAAGCTTTCAGAAAGACTGAGCAACTTTTAGTGTCATATGCTGCAGGATCACAAGGAAAGGCTATCTCAAAACAGACTATTTCTAAATGGATAGGTCATTGCAGCCGTTTCTGCTATTTTCAGCATGGCAAATCAGTGCCTAAGGGCATTGGGCCTCATTCTACCAGAGCAGCAGCCACTTCAGCAGCCTTCCTCAGAGGAGTACCAACCAAAGATATCTTAGAGGCTGCAACTTGGAGTTCAGTGCACACTTTCACAAAGCACTGCCACTTACCTCTTTACTCTAAATCCAGAGCAGGCTTTGCCACTGCAGTTCTGCAGGGCCTCATAGCCTCTCCTAATCCTATTTAGCCCAGCCACCCATCCTCAGCTTTGGGATTCAACCCAAGAGTAATGACTGCAACAGTGAAACACGATGAACATAGTACAGTTGTGTACCTACCATAAATGTAGATGTTCGAGTGTATTCACTGTTGCAGTCTAGGTTACCCACCCACCATCCCCCTTTTCTTTGCTGGGACTTATCTGTACTTCTCTATCCTATACAACCTATGTGGTGTATTTGCTTGTAGATGAAGGAAATATTATTTTTGTGCATGCATATTTATTGGCATATTTTTTCAGCCTACCATTTTGGGGGCACCTGACATCGGGGCAAGAAAAACTGAAGAAAATGGCGTCGGCTGCATCTTTTATACCCCTGGCGCACTGACGTCAGGGAAGAGGCGATAGCAACCGACGCCGGACCTAGACTTTGGAATTCTGGCCGACTGAGGGTAGCCTGCCAGCAGGATAACCCAAGAGTAATGACTGCAACAGTGAATACACTCGAACATCTACATTTATGGTAGGTACACAACTGTACTTTATGTCCCTCATGGATAGGGGGGCTATTCAGCCAGTACCAGAAAAGGAAATAGGACAAGGTTTTTATTCAAGACTTTTCCTGGTACCCAGAAAAGACAAATCATGGCATCCAATTCTGGACTTATCCTTTCTAAATACTTTCCTGGACATTCCAAAATTCAATATGCTGACTCTACAACAGTTACTGCCTATGCTGGGCAAGGATGCCTGGTTGGTAACTCTAGACTTAAAAGAGGCTTACCTGCATATCCCAGTCAGGGAATCTTGCAGAAGATACTTCCACTTCAAAGCAGGCTATTTGCATTACCAGTTCTCTGCACTGCCCTTTGGCTTATCTACTGCACCCAGGGTCTTCACAAAGTGCCTAACACCAGTAATTGCATTTTGCAGACAAAGAAACATTCAAATTTATCCTTATCTGGACAATTGTCTAATTCAGGCAGAAAACAAGGACACTCTTCTACAGCATCTGGTGTTTGTAAAAAGGCTTCTAACATGCCTAGGGTACACCATAAAAGAAAAGAAATCACAACTGGTACCCTCTAAATAATTAATTTGTGGGTGCAAGCATGAGTACAACTGCCCAGATGGCTTACCTCACGCCAGACAAACACATTCAATTGTTGACATACTTCAGACAAGTAGCCACAACAACCCACCTATCTGCAAGTCAAATTCTGCAGGCCTTGGGGTTCATGGCTTCCTGCATTCTACTAATTCCATATGCAAGACTGCCTATGAGGAAACTTCAATGGTACCTAAAAAACTTATGGAGTCAACATTGTCACAGCCTGGAAACAATGATTCCTATAATTCCTTGCCTGCAACAGGAGTTCCTGTGGTGGGCCAGAGGCCTGTCACCAAAACAAGGGACTGTCATTCATTCCACCCCCTGCCACCCAAACCCTGACTACAGACTCATCAGATTATGCTTGGGGGGCTCATCTGGCAGGGAGATGCATTCAGGGCGAATGGAGCACAAATCAAATGCACCTACATATCAACCAGAAAGAAATGCTAGCTGTACAGAATGCTCTGACAGCCTTCAAGGACTTTCTTCATCCAGGACAACTACTGATAAAGATGGACAACACCACAGTTATGTGGTACATAAACAAACAGGAGGGTACTCACTCATACCCCCTTTGCAGACTAGCCATGGCCTTGTAGAACACAGCCTTGACTTACCAAATACATCTACAAGCTGAATTCCTGCCAGGAAAGCAAAATACTCTGGCAGACGAACTAAGCAGAAATCTTATGGACCCACACGAATGGAAACTGGATCCACAAATCTTCAGCATGTTGACACGCACGTGGGGGAGTCCAGACATATATCTTTTTGCCTCACCCCAAAACTATCAGTTGGACAAATTCTGTACAAGAATTCATCACGAAAAGCTTGGAAAGTGGATGTTCTATCCTTCAGCTGGAAAAACCTATCAGTCTATGCCTTTCCCCCTCTGCCTCTGCTCTCCAAGATTTTACTATTAGACAGGAAAAAACGAAAATGATTCTGATTGCTCCAGACTGGCCTTGCCAACACTGGTACCCGCTCCTACGCAATATGTCACACCTTCCTCCGTGGTACCTGCTTCAGACACCTTATCTACTGTCTCAGCAGAACTATAAAATTCTGCACACTCAGCTCCAAACTCTGAATCTTGCAGCATTGCTAATCAACTGATTTCACCAGTCACATCTCTCAGTAAACCTGTGATGGATGTCATTTTGGAGGCTAGAAGGCCTAGTACTAGAAAATCTTATGCTGATAGATGGAAAATATTCTGTGCCTGGAACCAAGCACAAGGAATAAATACAGCAATGCCCAATATTCCTCAGATTCTGCAATATTTAACTGAGATGCTTCATAAGGGCCTATCTTTTTCTTCTATAAAAATCCATGCCTTTACCATTTTGGCTCATTACAACACAGAGCTTCCTCTCTTTTCTCATCCCCTGCTAAAGCAGTACCTCAGAGGGGCCAATAATTTGAGACCTCCCAGGAGAGCATGGGACCTCAATTTTGTGCTAGAAAAACTCACCCTACCTCCTTTTGAACCAGCCGCTACTGCAGACATAAAATTTCTCTCTTGGAAGACAGCTTTTCTTTTAGTAGTCACTTCAGCTAGAAGGATTTCAGAACTACAGGCTATCATGGCAGTGGAGCCTTTCATTATATTTTATCTGGACAGGGTGGCCCTCAGGACCAATCCATCCTTTATGCTTAAGGTGATATCCAGTGTGGCTCGTAATCAGACCATTCATCTGCCAACTTTTTTCCCAAATCCACAGAACAAGGGGGAGCGGATTCTGCATTCATTGGATGTATACAGACAACTAAGATTCTACTTAAACAGGACAAAATCTCTAAGAAAATCTGAGCAATTACTGGTGGCATTTGCTGCCGGGGCAGAAGGAAGTGCTATTTCAATGCAGACTGTTTCAAAATGGATAAGTCATTGTATTCGTTTCTGCTGCATGCACCATGGTAAACCTGTCCCCAAGGGGAACAGATCCCATTCCATCAGGGCTGCATCTACTTCTGCAGCCTTTCTCAGAGGGGTTCCTACCAGAGACATTCTAGAAGCTGCTACTTGGAGCTCAGTTCATACGTTCACCAAATATTACCATTTACCTCCCTTTTCTGAATCCAGAGCAGGCTTTGCCACTGCTGTCCTGCAGGGCCTTATAGCTGCGCCTAATGCTGTATAATTCCATCCTCCCAACCATAGCTTTGGGATTCTACCCAAATGTAATGACTGCAACAGTGAAACACGAAGAACATAGTACAGTTCTGTACACCTACCATAAATGTAGATGTTCGAGTGTATTCACTGCTGCAGTCCTGGTTACCCACCCGCCAGCCCTCTATTTCTCTCTTATTATACCTCTTCTTTCTTTTACTGTGCTCAAAAGCCTTTTTGGTGTATTTGCTTTCAGTTGGAGGTATATTTTTTGTGTTTTAAATTACATGCATATTTATATATATATATATTTTTTTTTGCTCCCCATTTGGGGGGCACCTGACATCTGGGGCAAGATGATTAAAATGTCGTCGGCCTCATGTTTTATACCCCTGATGACCTGACGTCATGGAAGAAGAGACAGCAACCGACGCAGGACCCAAGACTTTGTTATTCAGGCCGACTGAGGGCAACCTGCCAGCAGATTACCCTAATGAAATGACTGCAACACTGAATACACTCGAATATCTACATTTATGGTAAGTGTATACAACTGTACTTTCTCCCCGGAGCCGGAGGTATCTAGGCCCCCATCTAGAGGATTCCCCCATCGGCACTCCCGGCCGATGTTGGTGGCTTCTTTGTCTAGGTCGACCCGTAGTCTTAGCGAGGCTGAGATGGACAGGATGATGCAGAAGTTCATCTTCACCCAGATCCAGATGGGAGTCTTGCCAGCCCCCTCTTCCTCTGAGGCGGGGCGCTCGCAGCCCTTCTTCATCCCCATAACTCCTTCTCTGATCCGACCTTCGGTTTTGGAGTCTTTGGATCCGAGGACCCTTGGGATCGGCGCCAATGGTACCTTGTACCTTGACAATGGCCATTACCTTGAGTATGTTGGATCCGACTGGGTCGGATCCGAACTCTCCGAGCCGTACTCTGGGCGTCAGATCCGAGGGGGCACTGTCAGCTCCGAGCCTTTTGGAGCACAGTATCCCCTTCAGCATCTCGGTACCTGCAGTCTCTGGTCCGACTCCCCCATCAGATCTGAGGGGAGTTGCTCCCTTGCTTATTTCTCAGGAAGTGCGCTCCCACTCTGCTTTTGCCGTAGTGGAGAGGTTTCTCTCGAGTGCGTCAATACCCCTGACCATCTCGTCTTCGGATTCCGCCCCGACTCCCTCAGTTCTGGGTTCGGCCCCGACCTTCCTGTCCTCTCAGGGACAGCCTGTGCTTGCTGTGCCTCAGGGTGCTCTCATTCGAGAGCAGCAAGAAGTTTGTGAGTCCCCCACAGAGAGTCCTGCTGAGAAGGCTCCACGTAAGCGGACCTGCAAAAGGAAGCACCTGGACTCCTCTCCAGAGTCCCTTACGGATGACACCGACTTGGAGGAAGGGGAAGGTTCTCCAGGTCACCCCCTGAAGATGTCTCCTTTTCAGACATCATGGAACTCCTTCGCCAAAGGGGGTGTGGTCCACCCAAAAAACAACCCCGCATGAGTCGGTGGTCTTAGAGACATGTGACATGAGCCCATCTACCTCCTGGGTGTCCCCTCTTGCGGACCCGCTTGTGGACCTAATAACATCTTGGGCACGGAAGGAACCGGACACTGTGGAGCTTATTCCCAAGCGTTCAGATAAAATACTCAGTCCCCCACCAGACAGGACTAGCTGGAGTAAGGGGTCCCCAGTAGATCCTATGATGGTGGCAGCCGCCACAAAGAAAGAGCTCTCAGAGGAGATTTCTATGGTCCATCTTCCTGACCGGGAGTTGAGGACTATGGACCGTTTGGGGAAATGGGTGTATGCTTCAGCAACCTTTACAATATAGGGGTTGAACTGTATGGCACATGTCATCCGACTGCAGCGTGACTTGGTTAATGAAATCGCTGAGTCGCCCCTGAAGTCCACGTCGGCAGAGGGCAAGAAGACGTTCTCCGCACGAATGACCACTCTTAAGGCAGTAGCCAGTACATCCATGCACCTCCTTTCCCATGCCACAGAGGGAGCTGCTAGGGTGGCCGGGTCCGGCGTTGGCATGAGGCGTCACACCTGGCTCAGACTGTGTCATTTCTCGAAACCCTTCAAGGCGTTTTTTGCTAATGCCCCCTTTGATGTTTTTTCCCTGTTGGGGAAGTCTGTGCGTGAAACACTGGTCCAGAGTGAGAAGGACAGGAAGACACTGTCTGCTGTTGGGAGCTCCCCCAAAGATCCTTCTCCAGGAATCAGCGAGGGGCAAAGAAGATGTGGTTCCGAAAATCTTAGTTCTCCTGGGACACTCAGGACTCGTCTTCCCCCAAAGGTAGAGGGGGGCATGATAGATACTGGACCAGAGGCAGAGGGGATTCTGAGAAATTTTGGGTGTCAAGAACCGTTCTTGGACTGGCTCGTGCAGCAGCCCTGAGGGGCTGCCTGACTGCTCATATCTGGAGGTAGTGAGGGGTTGCCTCTCGCTACACCCAGTGGAATGGAGTCTGTAACAACAGACCATTGGGTGTTGCAAATCATATCCAGAGGTTACTGCATCCTATTTGTAGAGCCACCCCCTCACCAAAACATCTCACAGACGTTCCACACCCACAAAGGGAGGTGGCAGCACTGGAAATAGACAAGCTGCTAAGAAAATGAGTCATCCAAACCATCCCCCCAGACCAGTCCGAATTGGGCATTTATTCCAGGTTCTTTTAGTGCCAAAGAAGATGGGGGACCTAAGACCCATTCTGGATCTTTCCACCTTGAACCTATCGGTAGCCAAGGAAAAATTCCAGATGGTCACCCTTCAGCCCATCCTTCCCTACCTGCAGGAAAAGGATCGGATGTGCTTGATCTACCTCCAGGACGCATACTATCATATCAAAATGAGCAGGCACTCCCACAGGTTTCTCCACTTCCGGCTGGGAGCCAGTCATTATCAGTTCAGGGCCCTCCCTTTTGGTTTCACCACAGCCCCTAGGGTGTTTACCAAAGTGATGGCAGTAGTAGCAGCTCACCTGAGACTTCAGGGAATTCAGGTCTTACATTACCTGGATGATTGGCTCCTTGCTGCCCCCACCAAGCATCTACTGTGCCACGCCAGGGACTATTTTCTGGTATTAGCGAACAGTCTGGGCATTACTATAAACCTCAGGAAGTCATCACTTACTCCAGTCCAGACCCTAGACTTTATAAGAGATCGGTTGGACACCATACAAATGGAGGTTTACTTCACTCTGGAAAGGGTACACAATTTAAGACTTCATGTTTCTTACATTCTCCAGGCTCATCTTCCCTCAGCAGAGTCTGGTCTGCGGGCTCTGGGTTTCATGGCAGCCACAGTCAGTCTTATTCCCTTTGCACAACTTCGTATGCGGGTTCTCCAGTAGACACTAGCCGTTCAGTGATGTCTACTAGATCTACCCTTGTCTCATCCAGATCGGGTTTCCTGGGGTTGCAGAGAGTCTCTTCTCTGGTGGATTCTCTTCCTGGACCTTGTCAAGGGACGTCCCTTTGTTCCGTTCTTTCCCACAACCACAGTGACCACGGATGCTTCCCAGCTAGGGTGGGGAGGGGCATTGCTTGGGAAGAACTGTCCAAAGCACGTGGTCCCCTTCCAAGACCAATTTGCATATCAGCGTCCTGGAGATGAGGGTGGTTCTTTTAGCATTGCAGGCCCTTCATGCCCATCTTCCTCTAGGGACTATTGCTATTCAGTCAGACAACATGTCAGTAGTCACAGGGCAGAACCAGATCTTACCCCCTTTGTCGTGAAGCCATAAGAGTGTGGGAATGGGCAATTTCCACTGGCCGCTTTCTGGTGCCAACGTACATTCTGGGAAGGTCCAACATTCTGGCGGACAGGCTCAGCAGGACTATTCTTATACCTTACGAGTGGTGTCTGATTCCTTCAGTAGTGGAACAGATCTTCCTCAAGTGGGGTCGGCCTTGCTGTGATCTCTTCGCATCTCCTTCCAATGCGAAATGGGCGATTTCCACTGGCCGCTTTCTGGTGCCAACGTTCATTCTGGGAAGGTCCAACATTCTGGCGGACAGGCTCAGCAGGACTATTCTTATACCTTACGAGTGGTGTCTGATTCCTTCAGTAGTGGAACAGATCTTCCTCAAGTGGGGTCGGCCTTGCTGTGATTTCTTCGCATCTCCTTCCAATGCGAAATGCAGTGAGTTCTTCGCTCTGAACCCCCCCCCCCTCAGGGGGGGAGGCCCCTATAAATGTACTGGTTCATGCTTGGCCTCACGATCTTCTTTATGCTTACCCCCCCTTAACTCTCATTCTGAAATTTCTTCAGAAAGATTTCAGCTTAGGGTGCAAAGTAATCCTCATTGCCCCATTCTGGCCTTAACACGTTTGGTTCCCCTCCCTTTGGTCTCACCTGGCAGTTCCACCATGGATCTTGGATTCAGTTCCAGATCTCATTTCGCATCCCTCAGGGATTCCTCACCCAGACCTGGACAGTCTGAAACTCACCACCTGGCTGCTCCAGTTCCATTAATGATTAGGACTCCCGGTTTATCCTCTCCGGTTAATACTATTTTGGTGGCGGCTCACAAGTCTTCCACCAGAAAAATTTATTGTAGCAAGTAAAAATGGTTCTCTGTATGGGCCTCTCAGCAGGATCTAGATCCATTTATGGCTCCAGTTTCAGCTGTTCTGGAATTTCTAGCAGGTATCTTTCACCAAGGTGCTAGTTATTCTTCCATTAAAGTTCAGCTGCCTGCCATCTCTAGCTTCCATGTGGGGGAAAACATGGTTTCCTTATCTTCTTCCAGGCTTTGCAAGACCTTCCTTAAAGGTACCTTCCTTTTAAAACCCCCGGTGAAAGATCCTACACCTTCATGAGACCTCACCTTTGTACTTCAGGCTCTAGTCTGTCCTCCTTTTGAGCCCGCGGCATTAGTAGATTTACAATTCCTATCTTGGAAAACTGCCTTTTTGGTAGCTATCATTTCTGCTAGGAGGGTATTGGAACTTCAAGCATTGTCCATTAAAGTTCCTTACATGTTTTTTCATAAGGACATGGTTTCCCTGCGTACTAATCATTCCTTTCTTCCCAAGGTGGCTTCAGAAACCAATATTAATCAAACTATCAGTCTACCTGTTTTCTTTCCAAATTTCCAAAGTACGGGTGAATACAAGTTACACTTGTTGGACATACATAGGCAACTGTGATTTTATTTACACAGAACAAAGTCTTTTCGCAAATCTGATCAGTTGTTTGTCTCCTTTTCAAAACCAGTTCTGGGCAAGCCAATTTCTAAAGTGACCATTGCTTGCTGGATTTCCCAATGTATCATTTGAGCATATTCTGATAGAGACATTTCCCTCCCAGGTCAGGTGAAAGCCCTCCCCACTAGATCCATGGCCACCTCAGCGGCTTTTTGGTCTAGGGTGTCGCTGGATGACATTTGTTCTGCAGCTACTTGGTCGTTATCTCATACCTTCGTAGGTCCTCATCTCATAGCTTCATATCTCATTACAAATTGGACATCGTATCCAGGAGTAGGGCATCCTTTGGCTCCATGGTGCTCCGGAATGTCCTTCCGTAAGGGCCAACCAGGTGTTGGTAGCTGGGGACTCTGTCCCACAGGTTGAAGACCGAATGAAGTCAACTACCTCAGATAAAGAAGTTATGTATTCACCGTAACGTTCCATCAGAGTAGTTGTTCTCCATTTGTCTTCAACCACCCCCCCCTTCCCCCTGACCTTGTCACTATTCTTCTAACCTTGTATTTGGGAGAGGATCACTATAGTGGCTGTCCCAGTTATGCTTGGCTTAGTTGTTGGGAGCCATTAGTGGTAAGGTCTGATTGAGTCGGGCTTATGTTTTCTTGAGCAGCAAACTTGATCCGAGGGAAGGAAGGAGACAGGAGCATTATGGGTAAGAGGAGTAGCTTGGAGCTCAGATCAGATGCTAGTGATGCGGCCATCTCGATCCTATTTGGATCCAAATACCCACAGGTTGAAGACAGATGAAGTACAACTACTCAGATGGAACGTTATGGTGAGTACATAACTTCTTTTTTGTTCCTTTGACAGTGTCTTCACAAGTAGCTAAGCATTCCATTAAATGCAGCTATGGTGCTGTTGAAGCATCCTCCAGAGCTGCTGCATTTAGATCTGTACTTAGGAGACACTCCTGGTTGAGGCTTCAACCATTGCCAGAGGACATTAAAGCAAAATTGCCAAATGCTCCTTTGGATAAGTCAGCTCTTTTTGGGTCTGCAGCTACAGACTTATTAAGACTGTGCAAGAGAAAGGAAAGGAACTTCAAGATTTGTAGCACCTATTAATTTCCCCTGCTTCTAAGTTCCATAGTAATTTTCCTGCTAAGACATCTTTTTTATTAGGAGACCAGTTTGCTCGTCTACTGCCTCTGCTTCTGCTTTCATGCCTAAAAAGTTTGTCAGGAGGCCTTCTCAATCTAAATCTACTTCTGCTCCTTCTGCTCAGCAGCCCTTTCAAGCCAGGCCCAGCTCTGTGTGACTACCAGCAGCCTCTTCCAAGTCTTACCACTCTATCTCTTTATCTGACTCTGTTCCAGTGTGGGCAAGGAACACTCAGGATTCCTTGGTTCTGTTCATTATCCAACAGGGTTACTTCATGACTTGGAAATGTTTCCCTCCTTTCATGGGAATTCCACAGTCCCTTTCAAGTCATCTGAATATGTTTCCAGATGTTCTATCTCAGCTACTTTCTCAAGGCATAATTCAGCATATGCCAGTAGGTCAGTGAGGCAAAGGGTTTTACTGGAGGATGTTTCTGGTTCCCAGAAAGGGATGGTCCTTAGAGACCAAGCCTAGATCTTTCTCAGTTAAACTCTTTCCTAGAAGTGCCATCTTTCCGCATGCTGTCTTTGCAAACTCTGTTTCCTGTAATTTCACCTTGGTCTTACATGGTCTTTCTAGACATCAAAGATGCTTATCTTCACATTCCCATCTACCATCTGTACAGTAAATTTCTACATTTCTCTCTGGCTTCTTTGCACTTTCAGTCCTCTGCCTTGCCTTTTGGTCTTTTCACTTCCCCAAGGGTATTCACTAAGTGCTTGTCCCCTGTGATTGCTTTCTTGAGAGTCCGGGGTATTCAGATATATCCATACCTGGATGATCTTCTTTTCTTGGCTCCTCTGTCAGAACAGTTGTCTGAAAACCTGCAGGTGGCCATTCATCTCCTACAAAATCTAGGGTTCACCATACATTTTAAAAACTCCTTTCTGACTCCATCTCAGGATCACATCTACCTAGGGTGCAGGTTCAGGACAGACCTTATGATTTTTTTTCTTCCTACAAGCAAGGTTCAGTCTCTTCATTACCTTTCTGGAAAACCTTCTACCTCTCCCATCCATTACAGCCAGGGAGTTTATACAGCTTCTTGGGTTCATGGCTTCCACAATTCCCAAGCTTCCCTTTACAAAGCTCTACATGAGAACATTTCAGTGGTTCCTAAAGTCAGTTTGGACACAGCATGCTCACCCTCTAGAGTTTGTGATTCCACTCCTCCCCTGCCTAAAAACAGAACTCCTTTGGTGGATTCAACATCTTACTCTAAATCCTGTCCTTCCTCCTCTAGACATCTCAGCATCTGATCTGAAGTAGTTAACTTCATTTATCTGCAACCTGTGGGTATTCGGATCCATATCTGATCCGAGCCGGCAACATTTTATCAAGCATCTGCTCCAAGTTCTAGACTCCTTTGCTTACCCATAATCCCTCACCTCTCCTACCTTCCCCCAGATCTCGTTTGCCACTTCATGTATACACATCATGGTCTCTATAGCTCCAAGTTGGGTATAGTAAGTGGAACTTTTGATTCTTAGGTTAGTGTGTGAGAGTAGTTGTTTGTAATATCTCTTCCTCCCCTTCATCTTGTCGGTTTGTTTAAAAAAAAAAAAAAAGTAAGTAGTTAGAACGTTTGTGTTTATTTTTTGAAATAGAGTAGGCCTAGCCAACCCCTGAGTGTGTGTGTCTAGTTTGGCGTTTGGCTCAGTGGTGTGTGTTTTGGCTGACCAGCCTAAACCAATGTTCAAGAAATGCACAGTGTGTGGCCACAAACTTTCACCGGCTGATGGCCACACTCTGTGTGTTATTTGCCTTGGCATTCCCCATCTTAGCTTGCCATGTGCTGTGTGTGCAGGGTTCAATCCCAGAGCCCTTAAAGAGAGGAAGGCAAAACTGGTAGCCAAGGGCCTGCTACCAGTTTCTGCCTTAGAGACGACGGCTTCGACATTGGCTCCTGTAGCAGACCCCCCCCCCAGGCTGGGACTCAACCTCCCTCTAAGCCTGCTGAGGCAGGGACGAAAGCTACAGATAAGAACAAAAAAAGAGAGAGAGAAAAGAGTAGAGAGGCACCACAAGTGATCTCCTGATTGGGAGCCTTTTCCCAGTCCACCTGTGAAAGTTGTTAGGACGACTTCTCCTCGGCTCCATTCCCCAAGGTTCTCCCCGGAGCCGATGGAGCCCTTGAATCGGAGGCCTTCTTCGAGGTCATCTCACAGGGCCAGATCCGAGTTGATCGCCTCCTCGTGGTCGACTCGGAGCCTATTGGAGCTTGACGTGGACAGGATGATGCGGAGATTCATTTGGACCCAAATCCAAATGGGAGTCCTACTAGGCCCCTCTCCGGCCTGAGAGGGGACCTCCATGCCTTTCTTCCATCCTATCTCTCCTTCCCCTTTCCGACCATCAGTCTCGGGGTTTATGGATTCGAGGATCCTCAGAGCTGGGTGTTCGGCACCGACGGTTCCTCCAACCTCGACTCCGGCCATTACCTTGAGTTCCTCAGATCAGACCTGTTCAGATCTGAGCAACTCTCAGGGCCGAGAACAGGGAGCATGATCCGAGGGAACAGAGATGTCTTCGGCTCCGACTTTGTCGGATCCGAGTTGTTCCTTCGGAGCCCTGGCTACCTTGGCCTCGGCCCCGATCCTCACGACGGAGCCGGGGAGAACTTTTTCCTTCTTGGTTGCCAAGGAGGTGCGTTCTCTTTTGGCCTTCAACGTGATGGAGAGGGTTCTCTCCCAGGGATTGAGACCCCAGCCCATTGCCTTGGACTCCGCTTAGGCTGCCTTGGATTTGGTCACGACTTCCATCAGCTTGTCCCAGGGACAGCCCATGCTGGACGACCCCCAGGTGGATCCCATCGTGGAACCCCCCATGACTTACGTGCCCTCTTCAGAGAGACCCACTGAGGAGGCCCCACGTAAGCATTCATGTAAGAGGAGGCACATGGACTCCCCCGAGTCCCTCACAGAAGATACTGACTTGGATGAAGGTGGGGGTTGCCCCAGGTCACCTCCTGAGGATGTCTCCTTTGGAGACATCATGGAAGTCCTCCGCCAGAGGGGAGGTTGGTCGGCTCCAAAACCCTCAACGGACGAGTCATTATTCTTGGAGGCCTTTGGCACGGGCCCATCTACCTCCTGGGTGTTCCCTCCTGCAGATCCATTAGTGGATCTTATCACCACATGGGTATGGAAGGAGCCTGACACCATAGAGCCAATACCCAAACGCCCAGACAGGATCTTTTCTTCTTCCACAGACAGACAGGCTTGGTACAAGGGATCCCCTGTGGATGCTATGGTGGTGGCAGCTGCCACCAAGAGAGAACTGGCTCAGGAAAGTTCTTCTGTCCACCCTCTGGACAAAGAGTCTAGGGCGGTGGATTGCTTTGGGAAGCGAGTCTTTTCTTCAGCGACGTTTTCCATACGAGTGCTGAATTATTTGGCACACGTCATTCGACTCCAGTGAGACCTGGTCACGGAATTCGCTGTGTCGCCCCCAGAGTCCTTGTTGCCAGAGGACAAGTGGCTGTTCTCGGCGAAAATGTCGACTCTGAAATCCATTTCTTACACATCCGTGCATCTTCTTTCCCATGCCACGGAAGCAGTGGCTAATGCGGCTGGGACTGGTGTAGCTATGAGGCGGCACACCTGGCTCAGACTCTGTCAATTCGCGGATCCCTTCAAGGTGTCTTTCACGAATGCTCCCTTTGACGGTTCCCCCCTTTTTGGGAAGACAGTTCGTGACACCTTAGTCCAGAGCGATGCCGGTTCCCCCCTTTTTGGGAAGACAGTTCGTGACACCTTAGTCCAGAGCGAGAAGGAAGGGAAGAATCTGTCTGCCGTTGGGAGTCTGCTTCTGTAGCCCTCGAAGATCCTTTTCTAGGGATCAGAGAGGGCAAAAGAAGATGTGGTTTCGAAAATCTCAGTTTTCCCAGGACAGTCAGGACAACTCATCCTCTAGAGTTAGAGGGGGACAAGACAGATGCCACCCCAGAGGCAGAGGGGTTCCGAGGAACTTTGGGTCGAGGGAGACCTTATCGGACTGACCCACACAGCAACCCTGAGGGGTTGTCCGACTGTCCTACTCTGGAGACAGTTGGGGGAAGATTGTCATTGCACCTAACGGCTTGGGAGTCCATCACAGCAGATCTTTGGATGCTCCAAATAATATCCAGAGGATACTCCATCCCGTTCATCACCCCACCTATACAATCAAAGCGCCTCCCGGATTTCCCACCCGCTCAAAGGGAGGCCGCAGCACATGAAATTTCAAAGCTGCTTTACAATCGGGCCGTTGGATCGGTCCCCCCAGATCAGTCTGGATTAGGCGTTTTCTCCAGGTTCTTTATAGTGCCAAAAAAGACTGGGGACCTCAGACTCATATTGGACCTGTCTACCCTGAACCTGTTGTTAGCCAAGCAGAAATTCCGAATGGTCACCTTACAGTCCATCTTACCTTATCTCCGAGGATGCGACTGGATGTGCTCGATAGACTTCCAGGACGCTTACTACCACATCAAGATTTGCAGAAGCTCCAGGAGATTTTTTTGCTTTTGGCTGGGAGCCAGTCATTTCCAGTTCAGAGCCCTACCCTTTGGTCTCACCACAGCTCCCAGGGTGTTTACCAAGGTTATGGCAGTAGTAGCGGCTCACCTGAGGCTTCAGTGAATTCAGGTGTTTCCTTACCTAGACGATTGGCTCCTCGCTGCTACCACCAAGCATCTACTTTGCATGGCCAGAGACTACTTTATACATCTTGCAGTCAATCTAGGGATCACCATCAACATCTCCAAGCCCCGCCTAAGTCTGACACAGACCTTGGAATTCATAGGGGCATGGTTGGACACTCTACTGCAAGTTTTTCTCACTCAGGACAGGATCCAGAACCTACAGGCCCATGTGTCAGTGATCCTCGGCCCCAGGACACCGATGGCAGGCAACATTTTCCGCGCCCTAGGCTCCATGGCAGCAGCAATTTCAATTCTACCATGTGTGCGCCTCCACATGAGGGTGCTTCAGTGGACTTTGGCAGTTCAGTGGTCTTGGTTAGACCTCCCCATGGACTAACCTATACGGATCAGCAGAGCCTGCAAGACTTCTCTTCTTTGGTAGCTCCAGTCACCGGAAATCTTAGCAGGTCGTCCATTCTTAACATCCCCATCCCAAGCCACAGTGACCACGGATGCCTCCCATATCGGGTGGGGGGCTTTTTGGGAAGGACAGTCCAAGGCACGTGGAACCAAACCGAGACCAGACTGCATATCAGTGTTTTGGAGATGAGGGCAGTGCTTTTAGCGCTGCAAGCCTTTCACACTGTTCTCCCCCAGGGGACGATTGCAGATGTTATGTAGTCCAATCTCGCCTACATTCTTACCCGTGGGTTCGGAGCCGACATTCGGCCAAACTTTTTTAGCTCAAAGTCTTTCTATTGGCTGGGCTAAGATGGTATCCCATGCTGCACTGCTCTCTATCCCCAGATCTCGTTTGCTGCTCGTGTAGCCCGGACGTGGTCTCACTCTTGGCTGTGGCTAAGTACCATTTTTTCTTCTTTCACAGAGAAGTTGTTTGCAAAAAAGTTATTTTAATAGCTATTGTGTGTGTTCTTGACTGTATTGTGGAAAAGTTGTGTTTTTTTATTGTTTATTCAGTGGTATCCCACTAGCTGTTTCCAACAGGCTAGGCCTGTTTCAGTTAGAGGACCTAGCCTGTCCCCTTGCTTTCCGTGTGTGCTTAAAGTTTCCCGGGACTAAAACCGTTTAAATTAGAGGAATTAGTCCTCCCCCACTTGCGTTTGTGTCTGAGGATCGTTTAGCTAGAGATCTTGTGGTATTCTGTCTGTTGTAGGCTTTTCCTGCCTTGTGACTGTTTGACCGTTGGTCTGTTTTTCAGTGGTTAATTGTTGTTGGTTAACTATGTCTAAAGATTCTAAGGAGCATAAGCCCTCGGGCTTCAAGAAATGCTCTAGGTGCAGTTATAAAATGTCCATTACCGATGGACACACTGTCTGCGTGCATTGTCTGGGAGCGATTCATCTCCAGCAGTCGTGCAGCTTCTGTCATGCCTTTTGTCCGCAAGTTCTTCAGGAAAGGAAGAATAAATTGATTTTGAAGGGACTTCTGAAACCCTCCTTCGAGGAGGGTCTGGAGAGTGCTTCCAGCTCTAAGGCAAAATCCTCTTGATCAAAAAAGAGATCTCCGGCTCCATCAGTCTCCTCTGAGCCCCCGGAGAAAATAGCAAAGTCTGCTTCGACATCCTCGGCTCCATTGTCCTCGGGGCCACAGGAAATGTCAGTTGTTATGGAATCTGCTTCGGCTCCAATCTTCCTGGAACCTGTTCGTTGTTTTTAGTATTGCAAGCCTTTCACACTGTTCTCCCCCAGGGGACGATTGCAGTTCAGTCGGACAACATGACTATTGTCTGGTACATCAACAAACAAGGAGGGACCAGATCTTACCCTCTCTGCTGCGAGGTCATGAGAGTGTGGGAGTAGGCGATTTCCACCAGTCGGTTTCTGATTGCAACACATATCCCGGGACGCTCCAACATTTTAGCGGACAGATTGAGTCGGGCTATTCTAATGCCATATGAGTGGTCTCTGAAACAGTCAGTAGCGGAGGAGATCTTCCTAGCGTGGGGTCACCCTTGCTGTGATCTCTTTGCATCTCCTTCCGACGCGAAGTGTAGCAAGTTCTTTGCTCTAATCCCCTTCCCAGGGGACTCACCCAGAGACGCTGTAGTCCATGCTTGGCCTCCCGGGTTACTGTATGCCTATCCCCCACTACCTCTCATTTAGAAGTTTCTTCAGAAAGCATACCGACTGGGGTGCAAAGTGATCCTCATTGCCCCATTCTGGCCTCATCAAGTGTGGTTCCCCTTCCTCTGGTCTCATGCTCTAACTCCTCCACGGATTCTAGATCCCTGCCCGGATCTCATATCCCATCCCTCAGGCATCAGTCTGCCCAACCTGGACAGCCTCAAGCTGATGGCTTGGTTGCTCCAGTTCCCCTGATCGCTAGGACTTCCGGTTTATCATCTTTGGTAGAATATTCTGATGGCATCCCTCAAAGCTTCCACTAGGAAGGTTTATCGCAGCAAATGAAAACTCTTCTCAATTTGGGCTTCTCAGAGAAACATAGATCCATTTACTGCATTGGTTCCTGCAGTCTTGGAGTTTTTGTCATATATTTTTCAAAAAGGAGCTAGTTCCTCCACAGTGAAAGTACAACTGGCAACCATATCTAATTTTCATATCTGCGAAAATTTGAATGCTCTGGCCTCCTTGAGATTGTGCAAGGTCTTTCTAAAAGGTACTTTTCTCTTGCTTCCCCAGGTTAAGAATTCCGTCCCCCCTTGGGACCTTACTGTAGTTCTGCAGGCATTGGTGGTTGGTGGCACCCCCTTTTGAACCAGCAGCGTCAGTAGACTTAAAATTTCTGTCCTGGAAGACAGCCTTTTTAGTGGCCATTACTTCAGCTAAAAGGGTTTCTGAGATCCAAGCTTTGTCTGCCATGTCCCCGTACTTGATTTTTCATAGACAGGGTTTTGCTTCGCATGAACCCTTCTTTTTTACCGAAAGTGGCTTCTGAATCTAACATTAACCAGATGATTAATCTGTCTGTGTTCTTCCAAATTTCCAGAACAAGGGTGAATATAAGCTGCACTTGCTAGATGTTCATAGACAGCTTTGTTTCTGTCTACACAGGACTAAGCAATTTCGTAAGCCTGACCTATTATTTGTGTTATTTTCTAGACCCTTTTTGGGTAAGGCCATTTCCAAGGTCTCCTTAGCCAGGTGGATTACACAATGTATACTGCAAGTGTATAGGGATAAAGGCCTATCCCCACCTGGTCGTATTAAAGCTCATTCCACCAGATCTTTGGCAACTTCTGCTGCTTTTTGGTCTAGGGTTTCTGTGGATGATATCTGTGCAGCAGCGACCTGGGCAAGGTCACATACATTCATCTGTCATTATAATTTGGATTTGATCTCTAGAGGGAGAACATCCTTTGGCTCTGGGGTGCTCAGGAATATCCTTCCATGAGGGCCTCCCAGGAGTTTTGGTAGCTGGGGACTCTGTCTCACAGGTTGCAGATAAATGAAGTTAACTACTTCAGATAAAGAAGTTATGTACTCACCATAACGTTCCATCTGAGTAGTTATACTTCATTTTCTGCAACTGTCCCTCCCTCCTTCCCCCGAACCTGTTCTAGGTTAACGTTATTGAGTTGCTAATAGTTTGGTTAGTGGCAAACTCGATCTGAGGGAAGGTAGGAGAGGTGAGGGATTATGGGTAAGGGGAGGAGCTTGGAGCAGATGCTTGATAAAATGTTGCCGGCTCGAATCCGATATGGATCCGAATACCCACAGGTTGCATAAAATTAAATATAACTACTCTGATGGAATGTTATGGTGAGTACATAACTTCTTTTTAATGGACAGCTCAGACACAGGGTGAGTGGGGGGGCAACATTTGCCTCCAAGAGGGTTCAGGGCGGTAGGTCTCCATCTCAAAGGAGAGAGCATATCATCATCAAGGAAATGAGGGCTCTGATTCTGGCTCTACAGGCCTTTCATCTTTTCTTTCAACCAGGCCCTCTGAAAATATTTACAGAGAACACCACTGTTCTCTGGTATATAAACAGGTGTGAGTGTGTGTGTGGGGGGGTGTTAGTTCTTACCTTTGTTGTAGGTTAGCCCTCAGGGTATGGGAATTGACTGTTTAGTACAAAGTCAAAGTAAACTTTATTGTCATATAGATCAACACAGAGGAAAAAGTGTGCATCACTGCATGAAATTTTGATACTCAGGCTCTTACCATATGAATTACAGTTTACAGATGAAAGATAGATTAAAGTAATAAAAATAAAAACAAAAAATAAGAAATAAAAAAGTAAATAAAGTAAAACACTTTGGAAAGCTCTATTTATATCAGAAACAACAAATACAACAGCAGGAATAGACTCAGTAGTACTATAAGGATATGCAAAAAAACAGTACTATAATATTTAAGAGAGGTACACATGTAAACTTACCCACCTCCAGTATATATACCGTAAACTTACAGTTCACAGTTTTCCTAGTGCAGAGGTCACAAATTGACACTTCTTGCGGTTTGCAGTCCATCAGCTAAAAACACTGTGGCAGACATCTTAAGCACGTCCATGACTCAGTCCCACGAATGGATGCATCACAGGGATGTGATGCTGGATTTGGTCCACCAGTGGGGTACCTCTCTTCTGGATTTGTTTGCGTCCCCTGTGAACAAAGAACTTCCTTCATTTTGTGTCAGACTCCCACATGGAAAGCATACACCATATCTTTCTCATGGAAGGGGATGATTCTTTATGCATTACCCCCCTTTCCTCTCATTCAGAATGTTCTGCTGAAAATTCAGCAGGACAAACCAAAAATCTTGCTGGTGACTCCCTTTTGGCCAAGACAGCATATGTTCCCTCTTCTTCTGCATTTAGCCAAGGGCAGTCATCACAAGTTACCTCACAAAGTGCACCTACTCACACATCTGTCAACCTTACAACTGACTCTGGGGGTGATCGAGTTTTGATTACTTTCAGGCACCTTTTTTCACAGGACGTCCTTAGGCTTCTGCAGGAGGCCAGGAAACCAAACACTAGAAAATCTTACTTATCCAAATGGAAGAAGTTTCCATCTGGTGTCTTTCAAGAAATCTGAATCCATTTTCAGTGGATATTCCAGTAGTTGTTTCTTACTTGTGTGAATTACTTAACAGTGGCTTGTCTTACTCATCAGTGAAAGTCCGCTTGTCTGCTATTTATGCATGTCTGCCATTATCTCCACCTTCAGCATCCAGATCGGAGGTAAAACTTTTTCTTAAAGGCATCCTACAAATAAACCTCCCAGTAAACAGTTCCACCTCCTTGGATTTGAACGGTGTCTTAGACGTGCTTACTGTGGCTCCTTTTGAACCTACAGCCTCAACTTCTTTAAAGTTCTATACTTGGAAGACAGTGCTTCTATTAGCATTGAAATCTGCCAGGAGGGTTTCGAAGATTCAGGCTTTAACCACCTTTCTTGGTTTTCTACAAAGATAGGGTTTCTTTGCATAGCAGTCCTTCTTTTATGCCTAAGGTGGTGAATGAGGTGTCTCTTATTCAAGCTGTTCAATTGCCTGCCTTCCTTCTCCTCAGTCCTCTAGTAAAAGGATCTTGCATACCTTGGATGTACATAGACAACTTAGATTTTACTTAGATAAGACAAAGGCTGTCAAGAAATTTGATCTTTCCATCCCAGGGCTCTGGGTTTGCCTGTCTTTAAACAGACAGTTTATTCGTGGATCTCCAAGGCTATTGTGTTTTGCTGTGATTTCCATGATATGTCTTTTGCTGCTTCTGTCAGGGCTCATTCGACTAGATCTGTGGCTTCCTCGGGAGCATTCTTTAAAGTCCTGGATACTTTCCTCGGGAGCATTATTTAAAGTCCTGGATACTAATTCTATTCAGAGGCGGCTACATGGTCTTCTGTGCAAACTTTCACCAAACATTACAAGTTTGACACCATTTCTAGATCAAGAGCAGGGTTTGCTAGAGCCATTCTCCATGGCTTTGTTGAAAATTCTTCAGTGCAAAGTTCCTCTGCTCCTTCCTTCTCCCAGGGTTTCTACTAAGCTTTGGTATTCCCCACATGTAAAGAATACTGCAGCATTGAATAGAAGGACATAGAATAGTTGTGTAAAATCTTAGCATAACCACAGATGTCTTTCTCTTCTGTGTTAAAGTATTCTGTCCCTCCCACCTTCCCCCCTGCATCTTGTTCCTTCCTTGGATGGCTTCTTATTGTTCCTTAGATGATGTTCTTCGTGATTCACTGTTGCAGTCATCACACTAGGGTTATCTGCCTGCAGGTAGCCCTCAGTCTGCCCGAATACCAGAGACTTAGTATTTCTGTGTCGGTTGCTGTTCCTCCAGGACTGATGTGAGGTCATCAGGGGTATAAAAACAGGCAGCCAATGCCACTACATCAGTCTTTCTTGCCGAGGAGCCCGAAGCAGAAACAGTTCGCACAAGTGCCGGTCGGCTGCTACCTGAGTTTTCATTTCCGAATTAAATCATCTTGAAGTCTTCTAAAGCTAAGTACCCCATTGGGGATCCTTTTTTCTTGCTCTAACCGATGTCAGAAAAAGTTAACAATTGTCTCGCCTGTGGAAAGCAACTACCACACCAAGATTTCCATTCTTACTGCATCACCTGTTTAGGCCCAGACCACGACGTACCTCTCTGTCAGTTTTGTGCTTTGTTCAACTCCCGAACTATTCGTTGTTGGGCCCTAATTGTTGCTAAATACTTTCGCTCTCAATCTCCTTATTCTGAAATGGCTTCAGTAAGCCATCCAACTACCAATCTTCTGAAAAAACATAAGGATAAAGACAGAGACAGGCCGCACAGGTCCAAAACTGCTGACAACACTACTGTTAAGCTAGTCGCCAGTTCGCTGATACTCTGAGGCGCTTTCACAGCCCATGATGCCCGCTTCGATAGATTCGCAGGCCACTACCGAGACCCATTCGGAGTCTGGTATGCCGCGAGACCCTTCTTTGACTACAGAACCTGTGGATGTCTCTACCTTGGATGGTTCCGGAGCCGCTGTGCAAGCACCAGCTTCCAAGGAAGTTCTTCGCATTACCGATATTTGACACAAACCGATGACTTATTTTGCGTCTTCAGTTCTGTCTAAAACTACTGAGTTTCAAAGGCCAAGATTACAAGCTACGCCTAAAAAACTGGTGACCCAAACCCAAGCACTTGCTTCCTTGCCACATCAAATGCTTAAAATGGCAGAAGATTTTATTATGTTGATTAGGGGAAGCCAGCTTTCCCCTGCTAAGAGAAAAAGAGACCTGTCCCCAGCAGCTTTAACAGACCAAGAGTCCGACGGCTCTGAGATTTTTGAGTATGAAGACATGCCTTTATCTGCTTATGAGGATTCAGATGCAGAGGACTCAATTCCCTCTGCTTCTCCTCCAGAGGATTTTTTCTTTAGTGAAACCCTACATACTTTAAGAGAGAATTTCCACTGGGAATGCCAGGATTATCCTCAGTCCAAAAAGAGACTCAGAGAATTTTTAGACTTACCACAACATAGACCTTTAGCAGTCCCTCCAGTTCTGGATGTTGTGGATGATGTCTTTATGGAATCCAGTCTAACTCTTGATACTTTAACCCCCTGCTCCAAGGAAACCAGATAGGTACTACAGAATCCCTGACTCTCATACATTTCTTTTCAGAAATCCTACTGCTGACCCAGAGGTAATTTCCCCGGGGCCTAAAAGTATAAAATCAACTACAGCTAAGAATCCCACCCCTTCGGACAGGGATTCCAGAGCTTTAGACAGATGGGGTAAAAAAGTATACACCTCTGCAACTCTCACCATTAGGGCATTGAATTGCCAGTTTCACATGCTGAAATGCCAGCAACATATTATGGAACTTATTAAGCAAAAATGATCTACCTTTACAGACTGTGCAGAACATAAAGAATTACAAGAGCTTATGCATTCTGCAAGCCAAGTCAGCAAGCATACCTTGCAGTGTGGCTTTGACGCCCTAGAAGCATCTTGCAGGGCAGCAGTCACTGGTTCTGTACTGAGAAGGCATGCTTGGCTTAAGGAGCAGACCTTGCTAGACCATGTCAAATCAAAATTACTAGACGCTCCTTTCAACAAGGACAATTTGTTTGGCACCAAAGCAGAAGAGGTTCTAAAAAGATGGAAGAAAAAGCTAAGTCTTTGCAGACAGTCAAAGTTTTTTTTTGCACGTGCAGCCTCCAAGATTCAGTAGGCATTGCCCCTCGAAACTTTGGTCCTTTCCAGCCCCCTCAAGGCCATCTCAAATTAGACCCCAGGGGAAACAGACCCCCCCCCAGATTACAGTCTCAGGGTATGCATAGATCTAAGCAGCGCAGTGCATCCACTTCTAAAACAGGGAGTGTTAATCCACCCCCTTATGGAAATAATTCACAATGACTTCCCAACTCCACTCCTCACCTCTGCCCAATTACTCATGCCCCTAGGAGGAAAACTTGCCCATCATGCAAAAAACTGGACCTCCATCACCAAAGACCGATGGGTCCTCAACATTGTATCCCAGGGGTACAAATTTTACTTCCACTCACTGCCAACCCCAAAAGGGTTCCCAGACCTTCCTCCAAACCAGTGGGCAGAGGCACAAAACCAAGTTCAATCCCTGCTCTCCATAAGGGCAATTCAACCTGTTCCTGCAGAACAGATAGGTCAAGGGTTTTATTCCAGACTTTTCCTGGTACCCAGAAAAGAGGGCACTTGACACCCAGTCCTAGATCTTTCCATTCTAAACACCTTCCTGGTGGTACCAAAATTCAAAATGCTCACCCTTCAGCAGCTTCTTCCTATGCTGTCCAAAGATGCCTGGTTAGCCACCCTAGACCTAAAAGAAGCCTATCTGCACATCCCTATCAGGGACTCATGCAGGAAATGCCTACATTTCAGGGCAGGATCTGTGCATTATCATTTCTCTGCACTTCCCTTTGGCTTATCCACTGCTCCCAGAGTCTTCACAGAATGCCTGGCTCCAGCCATTGCCTATTGCAGACAGACAAATATTCAAATTTACCCGTACTTGGACGATTGCCTGATTCAGGCAGACAGTCAGGAAAAGCTGTTGCAGCACTTGACATTTGTAAAGAACCTTCTAACCTCCCTGGGGTACACTATCAATGAAAAGAAATCAAAACTAGTCCCCAGTCAAAAGATTGTATTCCTGGGAGCAAGCTTGGACACAGCATCCCAGATGGCATTCCTTACTCCAGAAAAACAAGTCTATCTGACAGGCTACTTTACACAAATGGCCACCAGAACCAGCTATCCGCAAGAAAAATCCTGCAGGCCTTAGGGTTCATGGCCTCTTGCATTCTACTAATTCCATATGCCAGACTGTATATGAGGAAACTTCAATCTTGAAACTGTCATACCTATCATACCTTGTCTAAGGACAGAGTTTCTTTGGTGGGCAGCAGCATGCAACCACAACAAGGGACTTCCCTTTACTTAACCCCACGCCGCCCAGACCCTAACCACAGATGCATCAGACTGTGCCTGGGGGGCACATCTGGACAACAAGTGCATTCAGGGCTACTGGAGCCCAAGTCAAATTCATCTGCACATCAACCAAAAAGAGATGCTAGCTGTTCAGCACGCTCTGACAGCTTTCAGATCCCTACTCTCACCAGGACCCCTGCTAATAAAAACAGACAACACCACAGTTATGTGATGCATCAACAAGCAGGGGGGAACCCACTCTGCAGGCTAGCCATGGCCCTGTGAATCATGGCCTTGGACATGCATATTCATCTGTAAGCTCCATTCCTGACAGGCAAACAAAACTCTCTGGCAGATGACTTGAGCAGAAATCTCCTAGACCCACATGAGTGGCAATTAGACCCTAGCACCTTCAGCCTTCTAAGCCAGAAATGGGGGACCCTGGAGATGGACCTATTTGCCTCCCCCTACAATCACCAGCTTAGCAAATTCTGCACCAGGACACCTCACAGCAGGGCCTGGAAAGTGGATGCCCTCTCCTTCCAGTGGGTAAACCTCTCAATCTATGCATTTCCCCCTCTGCCTCTTCTCACAAGAATATTACTCAAGATAAGATAGGATAGACCAAGGACAATCCTGATTGCCCCCAGACTGGCCATGCCAGCACTGGTACCCGCTACAGCGCAGCCTTTCACCGATGCCACCCTGGCACCTACTTCAGATCCCAACCCTGCTCACTCAGCAGGAGGGACAGATCTTGCATCCGCAACTGCATACCCTGAATCTTGCAGCCTGGCTCATTCCTTGAATTCTCCCCCAGTGACCAACCTAAACAAGCAGGTGCTGGACGTCATTCTTTAAGCCAGAAGACCCAGTGCAAGGAAATCCTACGCTGATAAGTAGAAAAAGTATTGTTCCTGAATTCAATCTAAAGGAGAGAACACAGCACTGCCCTCCTTACCTCTAATCCTGGATTACCTAGCAGATCTACTCTACAGAGGCCTATCCTTCTCATCCATTAAGATCCATGCCTCTGCCATCTCAGCTCATTACAACACTGAGCCACCTCTCTTCTCTCACCCTCTCATCAAACAGTTCCTGAGAGGGGCAAACAGCTTAAGGCCACCAAGGAGAGCACCCACCCCTGCTTGAGACCTTAACTTTGTACTGGAGAAGCTCACGCTACCCCCATTTGAGTCTGCAGCATAAGCAGAATTAAAATTCCTCTCTTGGAAAACAGCCTTGCTTCTGGCGATCACCAGCTAGAAGAGTGTCTGAGCTACAAGCACTTATGGCTGTGGAACCCTTCATTATTTTTCATGCTGACAGGGTCTCTGTCAGGACTAACCCTTCCTTTATGCCTAAAGTGGTGTCCAGTGTGACTCTCAACCAATCTATCCATTCGCCAAATTTCTTCCCTAGTCCTCAAAATAAAGGGGGAGGATCCTGCACTCCTTGGATGTGCACAGACAGCTCAAATTCTGCCTTGATAAGAATAATCCCTTCAGGAAATCTGATCAGTTACTAGTCAGTTTTGCAGCACTGGCAGAGGGCAAGGCCATTTCAAAACAAACAGTTTCCAAATGGATAGCACACTGTATCCATTTCTGCTACAAACACCATGAGAAAACCAACCCCTCAGGGGGTCAGAACGCATTCCACTAGGGCAAATTCTACCTCTTTAGCATTCCTCAGGGGAGTCCCTACCAGGGACATTCTGGAAGCTGCTACTTGGAGTTATGTACACACCTTCACCAAGCATTACCACCTCCCTATCTTTCCAGATGCAGGGTGGGTTTTGCAACAGCAGTCCTGCAGGGCATACTTGCCAGCCCCAACTCTTCTTGACTGCCTCCTCCCTTTCTTCAGCTTTGGGAATCAACCCAAGTGAGATGACTGCAACAGTGAAACATGAAGAACATAGTACAGTTGTGTACACTTACCATAAATGTAGATGTTCGAGTGTATACACTGTTGCAGTCCTGGTTTCCCACCCTCCAGCCCCCTTGTATCTCTCTCTCTCTCTCCCCTCTCTATGTCTATTACTCGCCTGTTACAGGGCTGTTGGTATTTACTTTTTCCCACCATAACTTAGCTCCCTGTTGGGGGAGCTCCTGACATTTGGTGCAAGAAAAACTGACGTAATGGCATCGGCTGCCTGTTTTTATACCCCTGACGACCTGACGTCATTCCTGGACTGAAAGCAAATGTTAAGTTTAAGTATGTATGTATGTATTCCAAGTATGCAGAAATATTAAGTCTCTGGTATTCAGGCTGACTGAGGGCTACCTGCAGGCAGATAACCCTAGTCTGATGACTGCAACAGTGAATACACTTGAACATCTACATTTATGGTAAGTGTACACAACTGTACTTTCTTCGTGTTTCACTGTTGCAGTCCTCACATGTGGGTTATCACTGCCGTGGTAGCCCTCGGCTGGCCCGAATACCAGAGTCAGTTTTTTTTTGCGTCGGCTGCCGTCGCCTGTAGTCTGACGTCAGGTTGTCAGTGCTATAAAGCAAGGCAGCCGACGGCATTACATCAGTCATTTTTACAGTGGAGCCGGTAGCAGAATCAGTTTGCACGAGTGCCAGTCGGTTGTTACCAGAAGTTGGAATTTTCAGCTGAAAATGTCTAAAGCTAAGTACCCCATTGGGGATCCTTTTTTCTTGCACTAACTGACGTCCGAAAAAGTTAACAATTGTCTTGCCTGTGGTAAGCAGATCCCACACCGAGACTTCCATTCTTACTGCGTCACTTGTCTAGGCCCAGACCACAACGTCCCCTGTTGCTGGTTCTGTGCCCTCTTTAATGCGAGAACCATTCACTATAGAGCTCTTTTTGTAGACAATTATTTTTGTGTTCCATCTTTGCATTCCGATATGACGTCTGTCAGCCAACAATCTGTGGACATTCTGAAAAAACATAGGGATAAAGATAGAGACAGACCACACAAGGCTAAGCCTTCCGACGACGTTACTGCTAAGCAGGTCGTCACTTCTTGGGAATTCAGTGAGGTGCTTTCACAGCCCTTGATTCCCAATTCAGTATTTATGCAGGCCTCTACCGAGACCCTTTTGAAGTCTGGTATGCCACAGAAATCTTCTTCGGCTTCTGAGCCTTTGGCTGTCTCTGCCTCGGTTGGGTCCGGAGCTGCCACCCAGGCACCGGCTTCCGAGGAGGCCTTTCGCACTACCGAATCTAGACAGAAACTGACATCTTCTCTTCTGACTACCATTTCTCTCAGACAGACGAATTCTCTCAGGCCTAGAAGCCAGGGCACTTCTAGGAAATCTGTTTCTAGCACCGCCTTGCTACTGCTCCACCACCCCAAGCACAAATGCTGAAAGTGGTGGAGGATCTCATCTCCCTTATCCGGGGTAGTCCGGCCACAACTTCTAAAAGGAAAAAGCACCCTTCTCCAGAAATTGATAGAACAGGATTCTGAGGAATCTGACTATTCAGTTTTTGAAGAGGAACAGCATCCCTTAACTGCTTATGAGGATTTAGATGCAGAGGAATCCTTCCCTTCTGCCTCCCCTCTAGAGGACCTTTCCTTTGGGGAAACCCTTCACTCCCTCAGGGAACATTTCCAATGGGAATCCCAGCACTTCCCACAGTTAAGTAAAAGTGTAGAGAGTTTCTGGACCTGCGCCAGCACAGACCCCTGACCATCCCCCCTATTTTAGAAGTGGTGGATGATGTTTTCCATGAATCCAGCTTAGCCCCTGATGCCCTCCCTCCTGCTCCCAGTAAACCTGACAGGTACTACAGAGTACCGGATTCTCACAAATACCTGTACAGAAATCCTGCTGCAGACCCAGAGGTCATTACACAGGGACCTAAAGGAACGAAGACTAGTTCTGCCAAGAATCCTCTTCCGTCTGACAAGAACGGCAGAGCTCTGGGCAGTTGGGGTAAAAAAGTATACACCTTTGCAACCTTAGCTATCAGAGCACTCAGTTGTCAGTTCCATATGTTAAAATATCAACAGCACACTTTGGAACTATTAAAACAGAGGATTCCTACCTTTTCTGACTGTGCCAGTTCAAAAGAGTTAAGCAGATTTACTACACTCTGCTTGTCAAGTGGCCAAACACTTATTACAATGTGGATATGATGCCCTAGAAGCCTCTAGCAGGGCAGCAGTGACAGGATCTGTTATTAGGAGACATGCATGGCTGAAGAAACAACCTCTCCCTGATCATGTCAAGTCTAAACTTACTGATGCACCCCTAGATAAGGAGCGCTTGTTTGGGGAAAAAGCAGAAGAGGTGCTTAAAATGATGGAAAACAAAGCATGTTGTTGTTGTTGTGTCTTTTGGCTTTTCCCAGTTAGGGGTCGCCACAGCGGAACTCCGGTCCGCTAATGATTGGCAGTAGATTTTTACGTGCTGAGTTGCCAGCTCTGACGCACAACCTTCAATGAAGGTATGCCCATTCACGCATGTCTCCACACAGAAGACGCTCTGGCTGAGAATCGAACAGGACAACGTCTTACTGTGAGGCGACAACGCTACCGCAGCACCACCACCGTTGGTATGTGCATTATATTGCATAATATATCTAAACTTATTCCTGGAAGTACTAGCCATATTATTTACAGTCCCATTAGTTGAACTTCTGTATCTGAGAGATATGGTCTAGCTAGGCCATCCTTTTCACTCAACACTTTTTTTTTTTTTTTTAATTTAGTTTAATACTATATCCACTACCTTTAAACTGTGTGACTAGCTTAACTAGCTGTTTGGTATAGTCAGATAAATCTGTACTTAGCCGACTGGCTCTAAGGAACAATGCGTTTGTATATATGGGGGCCGGAGGGGGGTGCATACTAGTGTTATGTAAATATCTAGCAGTTTGAACTTCTTTTCTATAGATTCTAGTACCTACTGTATTATCTTTAATATGTACATTAATATCCAAAAAGTTTATGTCTGACTTTGAATAGCTAGGTTTAAACTTCAAAAATGGGGTAGTAGAATCAATATAAAAAAAATAAAAAAAAAATCTTAAGTTTGAATACTCCCTTGCCACACTAAAAAAAAAAACGTTATCCACACAGCACTTAAAAACTTTTCTAACAAAAGCAGTACTGTCAGAGAATATATTCTCATTTTCCCAGATGGAAAGTGCAAGATGAGCATAAGAGTTGATAACGGCTATACTTCTCGCCACTCCTTTCACCTAATATTATCATACAAAAACACATTACTACATAGTACAAGTTCTAATAGAGCTCAGAGAGCTTCTACTTGAGTGCTACTGCTGTCTGTATACATACACAGATGGCATCTAACAGCTTCAACTCCATAGTCATTAGGTATGACAGTAAAGGAGTTTACATCTAGTGTTACAAACACTATTTCTTTGAACTTATCTGTTACAAATTCAGCTCAATTGTTTATTATGCAACTACATAAATGGCCACTAAAGTCTCTTCTGTCATATTTTAATATAAGCTTTTAACAAACCTCAGACACAGTTTCAAGGTTTCTTTTCAGAAAAATGGATATGAACTGTGTCACCCACCTAGAGCCCAAAACAATTGGCCTCACTGGGACCTTAGCTAAATCTTTATGGATTTGGGGAAGACCATAAATAACAGGTATAACAGGATATATCACTTCCATATACATATAGTCATCCAAAGTAATAAGAGTGTGTAAGCTGCATATCGTACAAATGTGACTTGCAAGTACAAATCAGCTGTTGAACAAACCTTGTACCTACCACTTTAAAAGTACTACCATCACTTAGCATCATTCCATCACTATATAACATTTTATCTATTACCACTATAGGCCCACCTTTATCTGCTTGTTTATTAATTTTTTCATTTTTTTTTCATTCAGTTGTTTCAGAGTTAGATTCTCTTTCTTACTTAAATTGTAAATTTTATGTTGGTTACTTGTAATAACAAAGCATAATCTATGTAAACAGTAAAAGATTTCTTTCCGGTACATCCTCCCAGGTTCAGCAGGAACTTCCCCTCTAAGCACTGGGCCTTTTCTGCACCTAGCAGACAGGGCCAAGGTAAGGCCTTCAGGGACAGACTGTCCAGGCCCCTATCCCAGGCCAGCAGAGACGCAAACAATGGACTACTTCCGTCTCTAAGGCAGGGAGTTCTGAGCCAACCTTCTCTATGGTAAACCCTCAAAATGACACCCCCTCCTCCCTCTGCCCTCCCTTCACTCGTCAGAAACTAGGAGGAAGGATCTCCCTCTTCAAAGACAGTTGGCTTTCTGTAACAAAGGACCAATGGGTCTTAAAGATCATTTTTCAGGGATATAAATTCTCTTTCAGCGAACTCCCAATTCCAAGAGGGTAGCCGGACTTACCTCCAAATCATTGGGCAGAGGCATTGAAACAGGTACAGACTGTCATATCCCAGGGGCAGTAGAACCTGTTCCCTCAGATCAAACAGGCAAAGTATTTTATTCCAGACTAGAAAAGAGGGCACTTGGCGCCCCATCCTGGATCTCTCCAGTCTGAACACCTCCTTGGTGGTCCCCAGATTCAAAATGCTAACTTTGCAGCAGCTGCTGCCTATGCTAACAAAAATGCCTGGCTAGTGCCCCTAGACCTAAAAGATGCCTACCTTCACATCCCCATCAGGGAATCATGCAAGAAATTACTGCGCTTCAGAGCAGGCTCACAACACTACTTTCATTTCTCTGCGCTGCCCTTTGGCTTATCTACTGCACCCAGAGTATTCACCAAATGCTTGGCCCCGGCCATAGCATTCTGCAGACAAAGAAATGTACAGATTTACCCTTACCTGGACAACTGCCTCATTCAGGCAGAGTGCAAAGAAAAGTTGCTGCAAGACCTTGTCTTTATCAAATCACTCCTAACTTCCCTAGGGTTCACCATTAGCAAGAAGAAATCAAAGCAAAACCCCACCAGGAAGATCATTTTCTTTATGCCTCCCCAATCTGTACAAACCTGAGTAAATCTGACCTCAATAAATTCAATAGCTGCTGCAACACCATAGCCAGATTTGCCACAGGCTCAGCATATAGAACCCACCACTGTGTTAACCTACGATCTCTAGGCTGGCTAGAGTTTCCCTCTCAAATCTAGTATAATCAATTAATAATAGTCCACAAAGTCCTCCATCAGCCCGAAAGCACACCCATGCTCAAAAATATAATTACCCCTTACAGTAACCTAAAAACTCTCCGATCTTCTGACAGAATAGTGGCACAAACTGTTAAATCTAAAAACTCAGCAGGTGACTCATTGTTTTGCAACTCTGTTGGAACAATCTGGAATCGGCTCCCTGCCGAACTTACAGCAAACCAGACTATTAACCAATTTAAAACATCTCTCAAAAAATTCCTAAAAGGTCACTGGCTGTGCCCCTGTACCAATCCTGACTAACCAGCTTACCACTCTCTTCACTACCTGGCTATCTGTAAAATAGTCAGTGTTTCAGACTTAGTCTCATTCTCATATGTATTGTACTACTGAATGACATGCTACCTTTTTCAGCCTTGTACCACTAAAAATGTCTACGTTCGAACAAGAAAACTACAATGTTAAGTTTAAGTATGTATGTATTCCAAGTATGCATATAATCCTATAATTCTGTACTTGTATCTATATGTGACTGTATAAAACTGCTACTGTTTAACTCTTATGTAACTATCCACACATGGAGCTTTTCTCCCCGGGCCTCCGCTGAAAATGGAACTGTGTCCAGTCGGACTATCCCGATCAACAAATGTAAAATAAATAAATAAATACATAAGTAAAATTTTCTTGGGAGCTGTTCTAGACACAGCATCCCGAATGACCTTCCAATCTCCAGAAAAGCAGATCTTCCTGCCTCTCTACTTTACCCAGCTGGCTTCCAGAAGTCACGTCACTGTGAGAAAGTTCCTGCAATCCCTGGGATACATGGCATCTTCATCTTTCTCATTCTCTGGCCAGGCTTCACATGAGGAAACTTCAGTGGTATCTAAAGAACCTTTGGTGCCAGCACTCTTAGTCCCTAGAGACCTCTCTCTCTCTGATCCCATGTATAAGAGCCGAGTTTCTCTGCTGGGCAAAGACCTGTACCAGGAACAAGGGTCTTCCCTTCATCCTCCGCCCTACCAGCCAGACCATCACCACCGACGCCTCAGACATTACTTGGGGTGCTCACCTAGCAGGCAGGTGCACCCATGGTCTTTTGGATGCCTAGCAACTTCACTTGCACATGAGTCAGAAAGAAATGATGGCAGTACAAAAGGCTCCGACATCTTTCAAACCCCATCTCAGGCCAGGGGTTTTTCTTATAAAAACAGATAACACCACAGTAATGTGGTATATCAACAGACGGGGCGTCCCAGTCTTACCCCCTGTGCAGGTTAGCCATGAGCATCTGGCTTACAGCCACCTCCATGGGTCTACACCCAATTGCCCAATACCTACCAGGGGTCAACAACAGACCACCTTAGCAGAAACTTACTGGACCCCCACGAATGGCAGCTCCACAGGGAAATCTTTCTGCAAATCACTCACTAGTGGGGGACTCCGGAAATGGATCTCTTTGCCTCGCACCTCAACCACCAGCTGCAAAAGTTCTGTACCAGGGAGTATCACCTCCTAGCATGGAAGGTGGATGCCTTGACCTTCCCCTGGAACTCCCTCTTTGTGTACGCTTTCCCTCCTCTGCCTCTTATTCCCAAGGTATTGATCAAAATAAGGGAGGAGGGAGGAGAAACCAAAGGCCATTCTCATTGCTCCAGATTGACCCAGACAGCATTTGTACCCCTTACTGTGCAGCTTGACCTTACAGCCCCCCAAGCAGCTTCCCCTGATCTCAGACCTCTTGACCCAGGGGAGGGGGGAAGATACTGCACCCAGACTTACAGCCTCTCAATCTTTCAGCATGGCTTATACCTTAAAAGCTAACAAGGAGTCCCTGTTAAGTAAACAGGTCCTAGACATTATCACAGAGGCCAGAAGGCCCAGCACCAGAAAATCATACACAGGAAAATGGAAAAGATTCTGCTCCTGGTACCAGTTGATAGGGGCCACTACCTCCCATTCCCCCTTATCTTGGATTACTAGCCGAGTTGTTCAATAGTGGCCTCTCTTTCTCCTCTATTAAAATCCATGCCTCAGCCATTTCTGCCCGTTTCAATTCAGACCCACCCTTCTTCTCTCATCCTTTGGTTAAGCAATTCCTCAGAGGGGCTTCTAATATCAGACCTCCCAGAAGGCCTCCCACACCACCTTTGGACCTGAATTATGTTCTAGAAAAAATAACCTTACCTCCTTTCGAACCTGCTGCTTCTACAGAATTGAAATACCTCTCCTGGCCTTCCTATTAGCTATCAACTCAGCCAGAAGGGTATCAGAGCATCAGGCTCTCATGGCCATTGACCCCTTCATCATTTCCCATGCAGACAGGGTCTTCCTGAGGACTAGCCCCCTCCTTTATGCCCAGTGTGGTATCTGATGTGACCCTCAATCAGGCCATACACCTACCCACCTTTTTTCCCAACCCTCAAAACAAGGGGGGAATGATTCTACACTCAATAGACATGCACAGACAACTCAGATACTATCTGGACTGTACTAAACCTTGCAGAAAAACAGACTGACTTCTTATCAGCTTTGCCCCAGGGCAGAGGGGAAGCCCATTTCCAAACGAACCATTTCCAAATGGATATCACACTGTGTCCATTTTTGCTACAGACTACATGGGAACCCCCCCCCCCCCCCAAGTGTATCCATACCCATTCCACTAGAGCAGCCTCCACTTCCACAGCCTTCCTCAGAGGAGTCCCCACCAGAGACATCTTGGAAGCTGCCACCTGGACCTCTGTCCATATCTTTACAAAGCATTACCACCTACCTCTTTTTTTCTAAGTCTAGGGCAGAGTTTGCCACAGCAGTTCTGCAGGGCCTGCTGACCCATGCCTATGACTCTAACCTTTCCTTCCACCCCTCTCCTTAGCTTTGGGAATCCCCCCACAGGTGATGACTGCAACAGTGAAACATGAAGAATATAATACAGTTTTGTACACTTACCATAAATGTAGATATTCAAGTGTATTCACTGTGTCAGTCCTGGTTTTACCTCCATCCATCCCCCATATAGCATCTTCCCCTTGGGGGACATAAGCTTCCCATGGTGGCTTTTGGCCACCAGGACCACTTTTCCTTATTTCCTTGTGCTTCTGACGGGTTGCAAGAAAAACTGATGTAATGACGTCGCCGTCGGCAGCCTTGCCTGACGTCAGACTAAAGGCGACTGAAGCCTATGCAAAAAAACATTGACTCTGGTATTCAGGCCGGCCGAGGGCTACCACAGGAGGAATAACACACAGGTGATGACTGCAACAGTGAATACACTCGAACATCTATATTTATGTTAAGTGTACACAACTGTACTTTCTGGTGTTCCTTCTGTGGCATTTCAGTTCTGAGAATTGTACTTGTGGAAGTCCTTTTATGGCTGACGTTGTCAGAACATATGTATGGTGTCCCACTTACTTGCAGTAGCTAAAAGCTGTGGTATAGTGTCCAAACATCTGGTCATTGGGTGGAGGACTTCCCACATGTAAAGAATACTGCAACATAGAAGAGAAGGACATCTATAGTTATGGTAAGATTTTACACAACTGTTCCATGTATTTGGAAGGAAGTCCCTAGTCCCCTTCTAGGTTTCCTGACAAGAACTGGAGAAGCCGACCAAGACTGGGAAGTCTGCTATTTTCTTTTAGTTACTTTTTTTTTCCAGATGCTAAAACTGATCTGAAGGGAGTGAGGAAGAATATTCTGCTCCATTGTCTTGCTCCCTATGTAGTAAACCTTAAGGACAGATTTATTCTTATGGTTTTGAAAGGTATCTGTGCCAAAGCCTTCACATATTTCACACAAAATCTTTAAATGCTAAGATCCTACACAAAATAAACACCAATAGTGTTCATACTGTTGCAGAATTGTGTGATCACATTTAGAAGGCTTTTTCAAATCAGAATGTTACATACTGCCAATAAGCCACTTTCAGATAGCAACAGAGGAAAATAAATAACAGCCAGTCTCCAGGTGTTTGGGTTACAGACTGTTTTGAAACCAAAGGCAGATGGCCAAAGTCACTAAATAAACTAGTAGGGTTAAGTCTCAAACAGTCACAACTCTTAAACAAACAGAAACCTAACAGGAGGAAAAAGGGCAAGGTGCTAACCCACAGAAAAAGGTGGAATTGGGTACAAAAATAAGCTTACACACTTTAACAAAACTAAGAGAAAAAAGGAAAAGGTCTGAACTGAGTTGTATTGCTAACCTAGTTTTGAAAAAGAAAAAACATGAAATATTCCCAAGGAAGAGCTTGGGGCAGTTTTCCAGTGCATGTTCTTGAGTGACAAGGGTAATCTGAGTACAAAGAAGTGTGATGCATGATGGGAAGAGGGAAGTAGCTGGAGCCTGGAAATTTTTTTGATTGTTAAGCTGAACTAAATTTGTGCTACTAATAAAAGATGATAAAAACAAAGGACTGGGTTATCCAAGATCCAAGCAAATACACTCTTTGGGAATAAAGCTGTTTAGCCTGCTGAAGTCTAGAATGGAGCAGAGGATGTTCTTCGTGTTTCACTGTTGCAGTCATTACATTTGGGTAATCTGCTGGCAGGTTGCCCTCAGTCGGCCTGAATTCCAAAGTCTTGGGTTCTGCGTCGGTTGCTGTCTTCTCTTCCATGACGTCAGGTCGTCAGGGGTATAAAACATGCAGCCGACGCTATTTTCTTTAGTCTTTCTTGCCTTGTGATGCCTGAAGCAGAAGCATTTCGCAAGTGCCGTTCGGCCGACTACTGAAATATTCGAGTTTGAGTTTCCGAACCGAAGTCTTCACTAAAGCTAAGTACCCCATTGGGGAAACTTTTTCTTGCTTTTTACCAATGTCAGAAAAAGTTAATAATTGTATTACTTGTGGGAAGCAAATACCTCATAAGGATTTCCATTTATACTGTATTCCTTGCCTAGGCCCTGATCACAACGTGCCTGGCTGTCAGTTTTGTGCTAGATTTAACCAACGCAGTATTAAGCATCAGTATATTTTTGCATCGAAGTATTTTGGAAACGTATTTAACTACCCAGAAATGTTGCCGTATAGCAATCCGACTACCGGAATAAAAAACGCAAAGAAAAGGACAGAGAAAGACAGTCGAGATCCAAAACCGACGAAGAAGCTTCTTCTAAGCCAGTCGCCGGTTCGCCTGTACTCAGTGAGGTGCTTTCCCAGCCCCTGTTACCCTCTACCTTCGAGTCGCAGGCTTCTACCGACACCCATGTGGAGTCCGGCATGCCGCAAGATACTCAAGGTATTGGACCGACAGATGTATCTCCCTCTGATGGGTCCGGAGCCGCTGAGCAGGCACCGGCTTTTGAGGGTGTATTCAGACCTCAACATTTGTATATCAAACCGACAACAGCTGCAAAACCAAAGACAAAATAACTTCTAAAACTAAAAAAATGACGCATGAGCCACGTGCACAGGCCTCTATGCCTAAAAAACAGGTGATCAAAATGGCTGAAGACCTTATTACCTTGATCAGGGGTACCCATCCCCCACCACATAAGAGGCCTAGGCAAGACACTGATTATGAATCTTCAGATCAGGTTCCTATTTCTTCTGATTCCTCTTCTGATCAGGAATTATCTATACCTCCCTATGAGGATTCTGATGCTGAGGAGTCTATTCCATCTGCATCTCCTCCTGAGGATTATTCGTTTGGAGAAGCCTTGCATACTTTGAGGGAGCATTTTCACTGGGAGAGTCAAGACTTCTCAGAATCAAAAAAGAGGCTCAGGGATTTCCTTCTCCCTCAGCACAAGCCTTTAGCCATTCCCCCTGTTTTAGACATTGTGGATGATGTGTTTTTGGAGTCAAGCTTGACCCCTGACTCCTTACCTCCGGCACCCAGTAAGCCTGACAGATATTAAAGGGTCCCTGACTTGCATAATTTTTTTTAGAAACCCTGCTGCTGATCCTGAAACTATTTCATAGGGTGCAAAGGGAGTGAAGGCCTCAACAGCAAAAAATCCTACCTCCTCTGACAGAGATTCAAGGGCATTAGATAGATGGGGAAAAAAGGTTTATACATCTGCAACCTTGGCAGTCAGGGCCTTAAACTGTCAATTTCATATGCTTAAGTACCAACAACGTGTTATGGGATTGCTGAAGCAGAAAATGATGTTGATTTCAGAATGTGCAGAAAATAAAGAATTGTAGGAATTAGTGCATGTAGCTGAACAAGTTGGAAAGCATACTTTGCAATGTGGTTTTGATTCCTTAGAGGCCTCCTGCAGGGCCGCATTTACTGGATCTGTGATTAGGAGGCATGCCTGGTTAAAAGAACAAAATTTGCTTGATCATGTTAAAGCTAAATTGCTAGATGCACCTTCTTTACAGCATGATTCTCTGTTTGGTATTATTCTCTGTTTGGTATTAAGGCAGAAGAGGTTTTAAAGAAAATGGAAGACAAATCTAAGTCTTTGCAAACTGTCAAAGACTTCCTACAAGTGCAGCCACCAAGATTCAGGAGACACTGGCCTACAAAAAATTGGTCCTTTCCTATGTCAGACAGAGCTCAAAGGGGCAAATCCAGACGCCCTAAGGGTTCCAGATACCAGGAGCAGGATTCGTACAGGTCAAAGCAATGGGGCGCTTCCACCTCCAAATCTGGAGGAGATAAAGCGCAAACCTACAGAAAGCAATCCCAATGATTTCCGTCTGCCTACGCCAAGCACTTATCTTTTGTCAGCACCCATGGGGGGGGGGGGGGGGGATTAGCACATTTTGCTCAAAATTGGCAGTTAACCCAGGACAAGTGGGTACTAAACATTGTATCACAGGGATACAGATTCCATTTCCACACTCTGCCAGTGGGCAGAGGCACAGAAACAGGTTACGTCCCTCATGGATATGGGGGCCATTCAGACAGTACCAGAACAGGAAAAAGGACAAGGTTTTTAACTCAAGACTGTTCTTGGTAACCAGGAAGGACAAGTCCTGGCGGCCAATACTGGATTTATCGATTTTGAACACATACCTGGACATTCCAAAATTAAAAATGCTGACTTTGCAGCAGCTTCTGCCCATGCTGGGCAAGAATGCTTGGCTGGTGACATTAGACCTAAAAGAGGCATACCTGCATGTCCCAATAAGACAATCGTGCAGAAAATACCTCAGATTCAAGGCTGGCTTAATGCATTACCAATTCTCTGCACTGCCCTTTGGCTTATCTACTGCACCTAGGGTCTTTACAAAGTTCCTGGCACCAGTAATTGCATTTTGCAAAGAAGTATACAGATTTATCCTTACTTGGACGACTGTCTCATTCAAGCAGAGAACAAGGACACTGTTCTTCGACACCTGGCGTTTGTGAAAAGGCTTCTAACATGCCTAGGGTACACAATAAACGAAAAGAAATCACAACTGGTACCCTCTCAAAAGATAACATTCCTGGTTGCAAGCTTGGATACAACTGCCCAGATGGATTACCTCATGCCAGACAAGCAAAGGCAACTGACTGCTTACTTCAAACTGATGGCAACAAAAACCCATTCTTCTGCAAGGCAAATTCTGCAGGCTCTAGGCTTCATGGCATCCTGCATCCTACTAATTCCATACGCAAGACTGCATATGAGGAAACTTCAATGGTACCTAAAAGGTTTATGGAGTCAGCATTCATACAGTCTGGAAACAATGATTCCTCTCATTCCCTGCCTGCAACAGGAGTTTCTATGGTGGGCAAAGGCATGTCACCAAAACATGGGACTGCCCTTCACTCTACCCCCTGCCAGCCAAACCTTGACAACAGACGCATCAGATTATGCCTGGGGGGCCCACATGGCAGGAAGATGCATTCAGGGCTTATGGACACCAAAACAAATGCATCTACATATCAACCAGAAAGAGATGCTAGCTGTTCAAAATGCCCTAACATCCTTCAAGGACTTACTTCATCCAGGACAATTACTGATAAAGACAGACAACACCACAGTCATGTGGTATATAAACAAGCAAGGGGGCACACACTCATACGCCCTTTGCAGATTAGCCATGGCACTGTGGGACACAGCTTTGACCCACCAAGTACATCTTCAAGCTCAATTCCTGCCAGGAAAACAAAACACTCTGGCAGACGATTTAAGCAGAAACCTTATGGATCCTCACGAGTGGAAACTAAATCCACAAGCCTTCAGCATGATAACAGAGAAATGGAGGAGCCCAGACATAGATCTATTTGCCTCTCCTCAAAATTATCAATTGAAAAGATTCTGCATAAGGACTTATCACAGACAAGCATGAAAAGTGGACGCCCCATCCTTCAGTTGGAAAAACCTATCAGTTGACGCCTTTCCTCCTCTGCCTCTTCTACCCAAGGTCCTCTTAAAAGTCAAACAAGAGAAACCAAAGATGATATTAATTGCCCCTGACTGGCCCCGCCAATACGGATACCCAATCCTAAGGAACTTGGCTCAATACCCAGCTTGGACCTTGCCTCAAAGAACACAACTCCTGTCCCAGCAAAACAATCAGATCCTACACAATCCACTACAGACTCAGAACCTGGCAGCATGGCTAATTATGTAGTCATACAAACAACACCTCTCAGTAAAGCTGTGATGGATGTCATTTTGGAAGCCAGAAGGCCTAGTACTAGAAAATCTTATGCTGACAAATGGAAGAGATTATGTGCTTGGAATCAAGCACAAGGAACTGATACAACAAAACCAAATATTCCTCAGATTTTACAATACTTAACTGAGATGCTTGACAAAGGCCTATCTTTCTCATCAATCAAAATCCATGCCTCTGCCATTTCGGCTCATTACAATACAGAATCACCAATCTTTTCTCATCCTTTACTAAAGCAGTATCTTAGAGGAGCCAAAAATTTAAGGCCTCCTAGAAGATTACCATTACCTGCATGGGACCAGAATTATGTGTTGGAAAAGCTCACCCTGCCTCCATTTGAACCAGCTGCTACCGCTGATCTAAAGTTCTTATCATGGAAAACGGCTCTACTACTAGCAATTACTTCAGCAAGAAGAGTTTCAGAGCTACAGGCCCTCATGGCTGTAGAGCCTTTTATCATATTTTACCCAGACAGGGTGTGTCTGAGGACAAATCCTACTTTTATGCCTAAGGTGGTTTCCAGTGTGGCTCTTAACCAAACAATTCATCTGCCAACTTTTTATCCAAATCCGCAGAACAAGAGGGAGAGAATTCTGCATTCCTTGAACGTACACAGACAGCTAAGATTCTACTTGAGCAGGACAAAAGCTCTAAGAAAAACTGAACAATTACTAGTGTCATATGCTGCAGGATCAGAAGGAAAGGCCATTTCAAAGCAGACAATTTCAAAGTGGATAAGCAACTGCATCCGTTTCTGCTACTTACACCATGGTAAACCTATGCCCAAGGGCATTAGGTCTCATTCCACCAGAGCTGCAGCTACTTCAGCAGCCTTTCTCAGAGGTGTACCAACCAAAGACATTCTAGAGGCTGCTACTTGGAGTTTTGTTCACACCTTTACAAAGCATTACCATTTGCCTCACTACTCTAAGTCCAGGGCAGGCTTTGCCACTGCAGTGCTGAAGGGCCTTATAGCCGCACCTAATGCTGTTTAGCTCCAGCCCCCCAACCATAGCCTTGGGATTCTACCCAAATGTAATGACTGCAACTGTGAAACACGAAGAACATAGTACAGTTGTGTACACTTACCATAAATGTAGATGTTCTAGTGTATTCACTGTTGCAGTCCAGGTTACCCTCCCGCCATCCCCCTGTCATTCTGAAGTTTATCTTTCCTTCTCTATCTTCTACAACCTATGTGGTGTATTTGCTTGTAGATGAAGATAAAGTTTATATTGTTGCATGCATGTATATATATATATATATATATATATATATATATATATATATATAATATTGCTACCTTTTTGGGGGCACCTGACATCGGGGGCAAGAAAAACTAAAGAAAATGGCGTCGGCTGCAAGTTTTATGCCCCTGACAACCTGACGTCATTGAAGAGAAGACAGCAACCGACGCAGGACCCAAGACTTTGGAATTCAGGTTGACTGAGGGCAGCCTGCCAGCAGATTACCCAAATGTAATGACTGCAACAGTGAATACACTCGAACATCTACATTTATGGTAAGTGTACACAACTGTATTTTTGCTGTCTCTTTTGCAAGTTTTTGGAACTAAAGTGATCTGGAATAATACCTGAGAATGGCTAGTATGCAGAGACCAGCAAATACAGCTAAAAATTGAGGAGCATCTACACTCCTTCCATGCCTGTTGCTTTTAAAAAGATGGGACATCTGACAAAATAAAGGGGGAAAGTAGGGAAGAAAGGTGGAAAGGGGGAGAAGGAAGGTAAGAGAGGTGGAATGTGACAGGCTTGCAGTTATTATCTCTCTGGTCTAGTTTTCCTTAATTACAGTGAACCAAGTTGAAACATGAAGGAAGACTCTTCCCCGTAAATATCTCTGAAAACACATAGGAAATGAATCAGAACTGCTGTGGTTCACCTAAAGCTGGCCACAGCTGCCTTGAAAGCTTCACAGGCCACTGCATCACTGCCTCATGATTGTCTTGCTGGAGGGCAAATAGAGAGGGCTGTTGGGATCCAGTCTGCTGCTGTTTGGGCTACAGGTTGCTCTGAAACCAGATCTTGCACTAGCTTTTCTGCATTCTAGCAAAAGAATGTTTTTTGAAAATGAAAAAAACAAAAGTTTTGTAGTCACCATAACAGTGCTACCATGTGTAGTCTGTTTTCATCCTTCCACAACCTTTGCGTTTTGGATCTGACCTCAGCCACTTCTCAGACTTTGGATCTGTAGCTCAAGCCTTTCCCGTTACCCATAATTCTTCCCCATTCTTCACATTACCTCCGATCGAGTTTGCCCCTTGATATCAACATATGGAAAGAAAACAAGTCTATAAATGTCTAGAAACATGATAGGAAACTTATCTGGAGCTTAGAAAGGGAAAGACCAAAAGTGACTACCTTCAGGTCATCCCAAGAGACTGTATAAATAGCTTCTTCCAGCAGAAGGGGGAAGGAGGGATGTTAGGTTGAGGAAGGAGGAAAACAGACAACACAGATGATTCATTATGGAGAGTACATAACTTTTGTATCTGATGTTGTCTTTTTTGTCCATTCTCAAGCTTTGGGACAGAGTCCCTAGCTGGAATCAAAGTGGTTTCATGGAAGGATATTCCAAAGTACTGCTGAACCACGCTGCCCTGTTCCTAAAATGTATATCCAAATTGTAATGAGTTATGAAGGTGTGAGCATTGGACCAAATAGCAGCAGCACAAATATTATCTGTAAAAGTTCTAGTAAGAAAGTGGAAAACTTTGTGGAATGAGCTCATGCTGGTCTTTGTAAAGCGACAACCTTACGTTTATAAACATAAGAGATGCATTCAGTGAGCCATCGTGCTAATGTAACTTTTAGACACTTATTGTCCCAACTTAGCTTTTGAAAATGAAATAAACAAATGGTCCGATTTCCTGAAGGCTTTTCCTTGTGGAGATAAAACCCTCGGCTGTCTGTACATCCAGTAAATGAAGCATATATTCCCCTTTATTGGAGAATTTTGAGAAGAATAATGGTAAATTAATGGACTGGATAAAGGTGAATTCAGAAGGTATTTTCAGAAGAAAGGAAGAGTTAATGCGAACAGAAACCCTGTCATTATGGAACACTGAAAGAATAAGAGGGTGCATGTTTATGCAACTTAGCACACTGTTAATGCAAAGCTCGTTATGGAGAAATAATAGAATGCAACCAGTATGCATTTTTATACAGCATTTGGCGGTCTCAAAACCATGCTCTTGAAGCAGACATACAGAAGTAAACTTTACCACTTGTTAACAGAGTGTTTGGAAGATGTTCTTCGTGTTTCACTGTTGCAGTCATTACATTTGGGTAATCCTGCTGGCAGGTTGCCCTCAGTCGTCCTGAATTCCAAAGTCCTGGGACCTGCATCGGCTGCTGTCACCCCTTCCCTGACGTCAGGTTGTAAGGGGTGTAAAAGATGCAGCCAATGCCATTTTCTTTAGTCTTTCTTGCCGCGCGGTGCCCAAAGCATAAGTAGTTCGCAAGTGCCGGTCGGCCAGCTCCTGAAATTTTCGTGTTCGAGTTTCAGATCCGAAGTCTTCAATACAGCTAAGTACCCCATTGGGGAAACTTTATTCTTGCTCCAGACCGATGTCAGAAAAAGTTAATAATTGTATTTCTTGTGGAAAGCAAATACCTCATCAGGACTCATTCTTACTGTATTCCTTGCCTAGGCCCTGATCACAATGTTGCTAGTTGTCAGTTTTGTGCTAGATTTAACCAACGCACTATTAAGCATCGGTATGATTTTGCTTTAAACTATTTTGGACGCCGGTTTAATTATCCAGAAATGTCGTCGGATAGCCATCCGACTACCGGAGTTCACAAAAAACACAAAGAAAAGGAGAGAGATAGACAACCGAGGCCCAAAACCGACGACGAAGCTTCTACCAAGCCAGTCGCTGGTTTGCCGGTTCTCAGTGAGGTGCTTTCGCAGCCCCTGACACCCGCTACTTTAGAGTCGCAGCCCGCTACCAACTCCCACGTGGAGTCGACCATGCCGCTGGAAACTCAAGGTACTGGAGCCTCAGATACTATTCCTTCAGCTGGGTCCGGAGCAGTTCAGCAGACACCGGCTTCTGAGGGTGTATTCAGACCTGAACATCTTTACATTAAGCCAACCTCAGCTTCAAAGGCAAAGACTAAAGCACCTTCTAAAGAAAAGAAACAAACTCAAGAGCCACATGGACAGGCCTCTATGTCCGAAAAACAGATGCCCATCCCCCCTCCTGATAAGAGGCCTAGGCAAGAAACTGACTATGAGTCTTCATATCAGGTTTCTATTTCTTCTGATTCCTCTTCTGATCAGGAATATCCCCCCCCATGAGGATTCTGATGCTGAAGAATCTATATCTTCAGCTTCTCCTCCAGAGGACTACTCTTTTGGGGAAACCTTGCATACCATGTGGGAGCATTTCCACTGGGAGAGCCAAGATTTTTCAGAATCTAAAAAGAGGCTCAGGGATTACCTTTTACTACCTCAACACAGGTCACTAGCCATCCCACCTGTGTTAGATATTGTAGATGTGTTTTCGGAGTCTAGTCTTACCCCTGACTCCTTACCTCCAGCTCTTGTTAAGCCTGACAGATATTACAGGGTTCCTGACTCTCATAAATTCCTTTTTAAAAACCCTGCTGCAGACCCAGAAACTATTTCACATGGTCCCAAAAGAGTTAAGGCTTCCTCTGCAAAAAACCCTACCCCCTCTGACAGAGATTCCAGGGCACTGGATAGATGGGGAAAAAAGGTTTACACATCTGCAACCTTGGCTATAAGGGCCTTAAACTGTCAGTTTCATATGCTCAAATGTCAGCAACATGTCATGGCATTGCTTAACAGAAAATGTTATTAAACTCTGAATGTGCAGAAAACAAGGAAATGCAGGAGTTATTGCATGCAGCTGAACAAGTTGGAAAGCATACTTTGCAATGTGGCTTTGATTCTTTGGAGACCTCCTGCAGGGCAGCAGCTACGGGTTCTGAGGCATGCTTGGTTAAAGGAACAAAATCTGCCTGATCATGTCAAAGTTAAATTATTAAATGCATCTTTGCAGCATACTTTGTTTGGTGTTAAGGCAGAGGGGGTGTTAAAAAAATGGAGGACAAAGCTAAATCTATGAAAACTGTCAAAGATTTTTTACAAGTACAGCTACCTAGGTTTAGTAGACACTGGCCTACAAAGAATTGGTCCTTTCCTGTGTCAGACAGACCTCAAAGGGGCAGATCAGACGGCCTAGAGGCAGAACCCAGGCGCAAGGTTCCTACAGGTCAAAGCAATGGGGTGCTTCTACCTCCAAAGTTGGAGAAGACAAATCACAACCATACAGGAAACAGTCCCAATGACTTCCCCCTGCCTGCACCAAGCACTTATCTCCTGGCAGCACCCTTAGGGGGAAAATTAGCACTTTTTTCTCAAAATTGGCAAATTATAACCCAGGACAAGTGGGTTCTAAATATCGTATCACAAGGGTACAAGTTCCATTTCCATACCCTGCCAAAGGCAAACGGCTGGCCAGATCTGCCAAAAAATCAATGGGCAGAGGCACGAAAACAAGTCTCATCCCTCATGGACATGGGGGCCATTCAACAAGTGCCATAGCAAGAGCAGGGACAAGGATTTTACTCAAGACTGTTCTTGGTACTCAGAAAGGACAAGACCTGGAGACCAATACTGGACATATCTATTCTGAACACTTTCCTGGATATACCAAAATTCAAGATGATGACTTTGCAGCAGCTTCTGCCCATGCTGGGCAAGAATGCTTGGCTGCTGACTCTAGACTTAAAAGAGGCATACCTGCATGTCCCAGTCATACAATTATGCAGAAGATACCTCACATTCAAGGCTGGCTCAATGCATTACCAATTCTCTGCACTGCCCTTTGGCTTATCTACTGCACCGAGGGTCTTTACAAAATGCCTGGCACCAGTAATTGCATTCTGCAGACAAAGAGGAATACAAATATATCCTTACTCGAACGACTATCTAATTCAAGCAGAGAACATGGACATTCATCTACAGCATCTGGCGTTTGTGAAAAGACTTCTAACATGCCTAGGGTACACAGTCAACGAAAAGAAATCAAAACTAATACCCTCTCAAGAGATCATTTTCCTGGGTGCAAGCTTAAATACAACTGCCCAGATGGCTTATCTCATGCCAGACAAACAAAGACAACTGACTACCTATTTCAAAATGTTGGCAACAAAGGCCCAGTTATCTGCAAGAAAAATTCTGCAGGCTTTGGGCTTCATGGCAACCTGCATCCTACTAATTCCATATGCAAGACTGCATATGAGGAAAGTGCAATAGTACCTAAAAAGTGTTTGGACTCAACATTGCCACAGCCTGGAAACAATGATTACTCTTTTTCCCTGCCTACAACAGGAGTTTCGATAGTGGGCAAAGGCTTGTCACCAAAGCAAGGGACAGCCATTCACATTACCCCCAGCCAGGCAGACACTAACAACGGATGCATCAGATTATGCCTGGGGGGCCCACATGGCAGGAAGATGCATTCCGGGCACATAGTCCTCAACCCAAACGCATCTACAAATCAATCAAAAAGAGATGCTAGCTGTTCAGAATACCCTGACAGCCTTCAAGGACCTACTTCATCCAGGACAACTACTGATAAAGACAGACAACACCACGGTCATGTGGTATATAAGCAAGAATGGGGGCACACATTCTTACCCCCTTTGCAGACTAGCCATGACTTTGTGGGACACAGCATTAACTTACCAAGTACATCTGCAGGCACAATTCCTGCCAGGAAGGAAAAATACTCTGGCAGATGAACTAAGCAGAAACATCATGGATCCCCATGAGTGGCAGCTGGATCCACAAGTCTTCAGCATGATAACAAGGAAAAGGGGCTGCCCGGACATAGATCTGTTTGCCTCCCCTCACAACTACCAGCTAAAAAGATTCTGCACAAGGACTTATCACAGACAAGCATGGAAAGTGAACGTCCTATCTTTCAGCTGGAAAAACCTATCAGTATATGCCTTTCCCCCTCTGCCTCTCCTCCCCAAGGTACTCCTAAAGGTCAGACAGGAAAAGCCAAAAATTATACTGATTTCCCCAGACTGGCCCCACCAGCACTGGTTTCCAATCCTAAATAACTTGTCTCAATGCCCAGCTTGGACCTTACCTCAAATACCTCATCTACTGCCCCAGCAAAACAATCAGATCCTGCACAGCCAACTCTGGACTTTAAACCTGGCAGCATGGCGGATAATGTAGTCATACAAAACACACCTCTCAGTAAAGCTGTGATGGATGTCATTTTGGAGGCCAGAAGGCCTGGTTCTAGAAATTCTTATGCTGGAAAATGGAAGAGATTCTGTGCTTGGAACCAGGTGCAAGGAACTGATACAGCTTTGCCAAATATTCCTCAGATTTTGCAATACTTAACTGAGATGCTGGACAAAGGCCTATCTTTTTCTTTTATTAAAATTCATGCCTCTGCCATTTCGGCTCATTACAATACAGAGCCACCAATCTTTTCTCATCCCTTATTAAAACAGTACCTCAGAGGAGCCAAAAATGTAAGGCCTCCAAGGAGATCACCAATGCCTGCATGGGACCTCAACTATGTCTTGGAAAAACTCACCCTGCCTCCTTTTGAGCCAGCTGCTACTGCTGATATAAAGTTTTTATCTTGGAAAACAGCTCTGCTCCTAGCAATGACTTCTGCAAGACGAGTTTCAGAGCTACATGCACTCATGGCTGTGGAACCTTTTATCATGTTTTATCCAGACAGGATCTCTGTGAGGACAAACCCAACATTTATGCCTGAGGTGGTGCCCAGTGTGGGTCTTAACCAAACTATTCATCTGCCAACTTTTTATCCAAATCCACAGAACAAGGGGGAGCGAATTCTGCATTCTTTGGACGCACACAGACAGCTTAGATTCTACTTGGACAGAACCAAAGTTTTCAGAAAGACAGAGCAATTACTAGTGGCATATGCTGCAGGATCACAAGGAAAGGCTATCTCAAAGCAGACTATTTCAAAGTGGATAGGCCACTGCATTTGTTTCTGCTACTTACACCATGGCAAGCCAGTGCCTAAGGGCATTAGGCCACATTCAACCAGAGCTGCAGCCACTTCAGCAGCTTTTTTCAGGGGAGTACCAACCAAGGACATTTTAGAGGCTGCTACTTGGAGTTCAGTGCACACCTTTACAAAGCACTATCATCTGCCACTCTACTCTAAATCCAGGGCAGGCTTTGCCACTGCAGTTTTGCAGGGCCTCATAGCCGCTCCTAATGCTGTTTAGCTCCAGCCTCCCAACCATAGCTTTTGGACTCTACCCAAATGTAATGACTGCAACAGTGAAACACGAAGAACATAGTACAGTTGTGTACACTTACCATAAATGTAGATGTTCGAGTGTATTCACTGTTGCAGTCCAGGTTACCCACCCGCCATCCCCCCTTTTCTTGTGATGGAACCTATGTTTCCTTCTCTGATAGATGAAGGTAAACTTTATATTGGTGCATGTATGTATGTATATATATATATATATATATATATATATATATATATATATAAATTTTGGCTACCCTTTCAGGGGGCACCTGATATCTGGGGCAAGAAAAACTAAAGAAAATGGCGTCGGCCGCATCTTTTATACCCCTGATGACCTGACGTCAGGGAAGGGGCGATAGCAGCCGACGCAGTACCCAGGACTTTGGAATTCAGGCCGACTGAGGGCAACCTGCCAGCAGGATTACCCAAATGTAATGACTGCAACAGTGAATACACTCGAACATCTACATTTATGGTAAGTGTACACAACTGTACTTTTGCAGTGGGTTATGTTTGTAACCAAATGGCATATTTACTAGGGGTGCATGGATAAATCCACCTGCAGTTCGCGTTACAATACCCTCTCCTCTTAACACCTTTATCTTTTGATCCTCCTGCACTCTACATGTACAGTTCCTTTACTCCTGCCGTCTTAACCTTTCATCATCCCTCACCCTTTTTTCCTTGTACTTAATTTTGCTAGTTGTAAATGCTTTCATGTGTACATAATACGTTTAACTGTTTTTTATATGCGATTACTGTGTGTTATGACATTGTTTGTTTGCTCAACATCCTCCTTTATTGCATATTAATTTTATATTACTCATTCATAAATGTGATTCAGTATGAGTCTTATTAACTTTTCTTTCTTTAGCAATTTTTGTTTGTCTAAATGCAGTATTTTCATATTTTCATCTTTGCTTTGTGGCCCACATAGTGCCTGAAAGGGGTTCTTAGGTTCATAGGTGATTACTAGGCTAATGGCGCAAAAGACTTTACAAGCCTAGCCAGTAATACTCAGGATATGACAATATTATATTTCAATTTCCCAGGTATGGGATGGGGTAGTATCAGGGTAGTAGGTCTTTGGGTGTTATAGCCCTGAGTCAGTTTACAGATTGCCTCTGTCCATAAGGGACATGGATAGTACCCCAGGAGTGAACTTACGGTTCCCATTCTTTTTTAAGAGAGTAAGGGATGGGCTTTGTTTTACGAAGATGGGAAGTTTATTCCATAGACGAGGTTGTCTTTGGGATATGAATCTGTCTCTCCAGCAGGTTTTGTTAGGGTCTTCAGACCATTGTGTTTACCCTGTTAACAAATGTATAAATAAATCATATACATAATTTGTAAAAGGCCAATGGCAGTTTTTGTTTGAAAATGTTATATGTAAATAAACCGTACAGATTGTACGAGAGTATTAGGGGAAGTATTTTCTTTATCAGACATTTGTGGTATCTTTGAAATCTACTCAAACTAATAACAGAATAAGCAAAACAGACCTAGGTTTAACATCAAAGTAGGCGGAAGACTTCTCATGTATGCAGCCCCAGTAGCTCCCCCCACTAAGATACACTTCACTGTTAACATTGGAATATGGCACTGGTGCCTCATAGTGTGGAAATAGTTTAGACAAAACTAGACCTGATAATAATATTGTTTATCTGGTAACAATCTTTCTTTGAATTAATGTCATTAATTTGTGTTAGTTTTCAAACCTAACCTCTTGCATTTTAATTAATTCTCTCTGGCAGTTTAGTCTGCCTTCATTTTATTTCCAGCAGGCTTCCCGATTTTGATATAAGGGTGTCATACTGTGGAATTCATTTACTAGTAAACTCAGAAGGCTATATTGATCTAAGCTTAGTTTGTTGTTGTGGGCTGTGAAAAGGGAATGTGCAAACTGTAGACAACAATAATGTTTAACTAGGTAGCAAAAGTATTGGCCTTCATTGCTGTGGTTATGTAATGCAACTTCTGGAGGGATGTACTTATTGTTATCTCAATCCTGCAGTCGAAGGGCATAGGAGTATGCTGTTTTTTATAGTGACCATCTTGACTGGGTATAGGGAATGGATGATGTTCATCATACTGATCACTGTTGCAGCAGTGTTCATCATATCTGTCACTGCTGCAGTAGCCTTAGCTATATGGGTTATATTTTGCAAAGGATATCATCATCATCTTCTTTTGGCTGTTCCCGTTAGGGGTCGCCACAGCAGATCACCTGTTTCCATTTCTTCCTGTCCTCTGCATTGCTCTGTCACACCAACCACCTGCATGTCCCCTCTCACCACATCCATAAACCTTATCTTAGGCCTTCCTCTTTTCCTGTTACCTGGTAGCTTCATCTTTAGCATCTTTTTCCCAATATACTCAGCATCCCTCCTCAGCACATGTCCAAACCAACGTAATCGTGCCTCTCTGGCTTTGTATCCAAACCTTCCAACCTGGGCTGACCCTCTAATGTACTTATTCCTAATCCTGTCCACCCTCGTCACACCCAGTGCAAATCTTAACATCTTTAATTCTGCCACATCCAGCTCAAACTCCTGCCTTTTTGTCAATGCCACTGTCTCCAACCCATATAACATAGCTGGTCTTACTACCCTCTTGTAGACCTTCCATTTTACTCTTACAGGTACTCGTCTGTCACAAATCACAAAGGATATAATAGCTTTCAAAGCTTTAGGTCACTTTCTTCATGCCCAAACTGTCTGGCAGTTTGAGCTGAGCTGACTAAAAGACAAGTTTGGGTCCAAACCCTTCAGAGCTTTACTGCTGCAGAAGAGTATGCATGTCTGAGGCTTTCAAGAATTGATGGTTGGCTTGTGCTGTTCTTTTGCTGGACAGGGCTAAACCTTCCATTCGATTTTGTTGGGTTTTATTAATTCTCTCCTATTCAGGAAAGTTATTTTAAAGTTTGGAGTTTGTATTTTAATGGAATGTCATGAGACTGTACTGTACTGTTAAACGGGAACATTCTTTTTTTCCTTTCAGTTTATCAGTTTAAAAGTTGTTAATAGTAACTTAAAACCATTTTTTCTCTGAGAGAGTTTTTTTTTTTTTTTTTTTTTTTTTTTTTGTTACTTTTTTACTTTATAGGGCTGGCATAATGTTTCAGATTGCTTTTAATGTGTTTTTCTGTGAAAAAAGAGAGTCTCTTAAATAATTTTTGTACCGGTTCTTGCTGCTTGTTTTTCCCGGTAAAGAGACACCAAGAGACACACTGTCGGTCTCATGGTTATTTCTTCTTCCAGCCACAAAAAGAAAAAGTTAAGCAACCACATTTGCCACTACAGCAGGCTAGTGATTTGCCTCAGTCGCCAGTGGGTGACTTTACTCTGGCCATTTGTTGTACCTCAGACCACTCATCTTTTACCCTGGATCCCTGTGATGTATCACCTAAAGCCACTATGGACCAAGGGTTAGCCATGTTCTCTGCAGCTGTTGGAGTCCCCTCAGTGGACAAGGGAGATCATACTTGTTGGTCCTGGGAGTGGCAACAGGGGCAGCTTCCCTGTTTTATCAGAGGGTTATGCCCATCTCTGCGGAAGCTGTTACTGTAATTTATAACACTGTTGGCCTTGTTTTTTTTTTATGTCAGAACTAGCAGAAAACTAAACATTTACTCCTCCAAGTTTTTTATGACAGGAGTAATTTATTTGGTCAGGCTCAGAGTTTTATTCAGACTTTTGATTCTTCTCATTTATTGGTTTCTGGTAAAACAAAGAAAGAAGGATACCTCTTTCCCTGAAGAGATTCAAGGTTAGGAAAAGAAAGGACAGGTGCAGGTTTTCGCCTCTGTTCTCTGATTCATACTTTGAGGAGAGCTCAGATGTCCATCGTGTTTCACTGCTGCAGTCGTTACACTTGGGTTAGCCTGCCGTCAGGCGGTCCCGCAGTCGGCCAGAGTTCCAAACTCTTGGTCCGGCGTCGGTTGCTGTCGCTTCTTCCCTGACGTCAATGCGCCAGAGGTATACAAGATGCAGCCAACGCCATTTTCTTCAGTCTTTCTTGCCGCGCAGTGCCCGAAGCAAAAGCAGTTCGCAAGTGCCGGTCGGCCGACTCCTGAGATTTTCGAATTCGAATTTCAGAATCAAAGTCTTCAGTAAAGCTAAGTACCCCGTTGGGGAAACTTTTTCTTGCCTCAGACCGATGTCAGTAAAAGTTAATAATTGCATTTCTTGTGGGAAGCAAATACCTCATAAGGATTTTCATTCTTACTGTATTCCATGCCTAGGCCCAGACCACGACGTCACTAGTTGTCGGTTTTGTGCTAGATTTAACAAGCGCACTATTAAATGTCTGTTTGATTTTGCTCGCCATTATTTTGGTCGAAGGTTCATTTATACCATGCCGTCGGAACAACCGATGACCGGAATACACAAAAAACGCAAAGACAAAGATAAGGAAAGGCATCCGAGGTCCAAAACTGACGATGAAGCCTCTTCTAAGCCAGTCGCCGGTTTGCAGGTTCTCAGTGAGACGCTTTCACAGCCCCTGACACCCGCTACCTCAGAGCCACAGGCCGCCTCCGACTCCCACGTGGAGATTTCTAGGCCTCTGGAAACTCAAGGTATTGGGCCTACAGAAATTAACCCCTCAGATGGGTCCAGAGCCGCTGAAGAGGCATCAGCTTCTGAAGGTGTTTTCAGACCTTCACAGCTTACCATCAAAACAACAACCAAGTCTAAAACTCCATTAAAGACAAAGAAACAAGTACAGCGTTCACCTGGACAGGCCTCCATGCCTAAAAAACAGATGCTCAAAATGGCCGAAGACCTAATTACTCTGATCAGTGTTTCCCATCCCCCCTGATAAAAAGCCTAGGCAGGATGCAGACTATGATTCCTCTGACCAGGTTTCCATTTCTTCTGCTTCCTCTTCAGACCAGGGATACTCTTTACCCCCCATGAGGACTCTGATGCTGAAGAATCAATCCCTTCAGCCTCTCCTCCTGAGGACTACTCTTTTGGGGAAACTTTACATACCATGAGGGAACATTTCCATTGGGAGAGCCAGGATTATTCAGAATCCAAAAAAAGGCTCAGAGATTTCCTTTTTATTGCCTCAGTACAGGGCCCTTGCTATTCTGCCTGTGTTAGATATTGTGGATGATGTGTTCTCTGAATCCAGTTTAACCCCTGATTCTTTGCCCCCAGCACCAGTCAAGCCAGACAGGTACTACAGAGTCCCTGACTCTCACAAATTTCTTTATAAAAACCCTGCTGCTGACCCAGAAACTATTTCCCATGGTCCCAAAGGGGTAAAGGCTTCCACTGCTAAAAATCCAGTTCCCTCTGACAGGGATTCTAGAGCATTAAATAGATGGGGGAAGAAAGTTTACACTTCTGCAACTTTAGCAGTGGGGGCTTTAAATTACCAGTTCCACATGCTTAAATACCAGCAATATTTTATGTCTCTGTTAAAACAGAAAATGCTTACAAGCTCAGAAGATCCTGACTATAAGGAAATGCAGGATTTATTGCATGCAGCTGAACAAGTGGGAAAACATACTCTGCAATGTGATTTTGATTCATTACAGGCTTCTTGTTGAGCCGCAGTTACAGGATCTGTGATTCGAAGGCATGCTTGGTTAAAAGAACAAGGTTTACCTGATCATGTTAAGGCAAAATTATTGGATGCTCCTTTACAGCATATTTTATTTGGTGTTAAGGCAGAAGAGGTATTAAAGAAAAGGGAGGATAAGGCAAAATCTATGCAAACAGTGAAGGATTTCTTACAGGTACAGCCACCTCGATTTAGCAGAAATTGGCCTTCAAAAAATTGGTCCTTTCCAGTGTCAGACAGACCACAAAGAGGCAGATACAGACACCCAAGGGGCAGTTCTCAGCCCCAAGGCTCTTACAGACCACGACAGTGGGGTGCTTCAACCCCAAAAGGAGGGGAAGACAAGTCACAACCTTATAGGAAACAGTCCCAATGACTTCCCCCTTCAGATGCCAAGCACTTACCTTTTGGAAGCTCCCTTAGGGGGAAAACTAGCACTTTATTCACAAAATTGGCATATAATCACCCAAGACAAATGGGTACTGAATATTGTGTCTCAAGGTTACAGGTTCCACTTTCACACTCTACCAAGGCCAAAAGGAATGCCAGACCTGCCACAAAATCAATGGGCAGAGGCACAAAAACAAATTACAGCCCTCATGGACATGAGAGCTATTCAAAAAGTGCCACAACAGGAACAAGGACAAGGATTTTACTCAAGACTTTTCCTGATCCCCAGAAAGGACAAAGCCTGGAGACCCATACAGGACCTATCTACTCTAAATACTTACCTGGATGTTCCGAAATTCAAAATGTTGACACTACAGCAACTTCTTTCCATGCTGGGCAAGAAGGCTTGGCTTGTTACTTTGGACCTCAAAGAGGCATACCTGCATGTCCCAATCAGACAAAATTGCAGAAGATACCTCAGATTCATAGCTGGCACAATGCATTACCAATTCTCTGCACTGCCCTTTGTCTTATCTACTGCGCCCAGGTTCTTCACAAAATTCCTGGCACCAGTAATTGCATTTTGCAGACAAAAAATAATTCAAATATATCCCTACTTGGACGACTGCCTTATTCAAGCAGAGAGCAAGGCCATTCTTCTAAAGTATCTGGCATTTGTAAAACAGTTGCTAATTTTCCTAGGGTACACAGTAAACGAAAAGAAGTCAAAACTAGTGCCCTCACAAGAAATAATATTCCTGGGTGCCAGCTTAAATACAATGGCCCAGATGGCTTACCTCATGCCAGACAAGCAAGGACAACTGACTCAGTACTTTCAGTTGATGGCAACAAAAACCCAACTCCCTGCAAGAAAAATTCTGCAGGCCTTGGGGTTCATGGCGTCATGCATACTACTAATACCATATGCCAGACTGCATATGATGAAATTACAATGGTACCTAAAAAGTGTTTGGACTCAACACTGTCACAGTTTGGAAACAGTAATACCACTTATTCCCTGCCTACAAAAGGAGTTTCGATGGTGGGCACAGGCATGTCACCACAACAAGGGACAGCCTTTCACTTTACCCACAGCCAGGCAGACACTAACAACAGATGCTTCGGATTATACCTGGGGAGCACACATGACAGGAAAATGTATTCAGGGCAAGTGGGTCGCAGACCAAATGCATCTTCACATCAATCAAAAAGAGATGCTAGCTGTACAAAATGCCCTAACAGCTTTCAAGGACCTTCTGCATCCAGGACAACTATTACTAAAGACGGTCAACACCACAGTTATGTGGTACATAAACAAGCAAGGGGGAACTCATTCCTATCCCCTCTGCAGACAAGCCATGACTTTGTGGAACACAGCACTAACCTATCAAGTTTATCTGCAAGCACAATTCCTGCCAGGAAAGAAAAATACTCTGGCAGACAACTTAAGCAGAAACATCATGGATCCTCACGAGTGGAAATTAAATCCACAAGTGTTCAGCATGATAACACAAAAATGGGGATGCCCAGACATAGATCTTTTTGCCTCCCCTCTGAACTGCCAACTACAGAAACACAAGCATGGAAAGTGGATGCTCTCTTGTTCAGCTGGAAAACCCTAAAAGTTTATGCCTTCCCACCACTGCCTCTCCTTTCCAAGGTACTCCTAAAAGCCAGACAAGAAAGGCCAAAAATGATCCTGATTGCCCCAGACTGGCCACGCCAGCACTGGTACCCAATCTTAAAGAACTTGGCTCAAGGCCCAGCATGGATTTAACCTCAAATTCCTCATCTTCTGACTCAACAAAACAATCAGATCCTGCACAGCCAGCTCAAAACCTTAAACCTGGCTGCATGGCAGATTACTTAGCCAAGCAGTCAACACCTCTCTCTAAAGCTGTTATGGATGTCATTTTGGAGGCCATGAGGCCCAGCACCAGGAAATCCTATTCAGAAAAGTGGAAGAGATTCTGCGCCTGGAACCAGGCTCAAAGCTTTGACCCTCTTGTCCCAAATATTCCTCAGATATTACAATACTTAACTGAGATGCTGGACAAAGGCCTATCCTTTTCATCCATTAAGATCCATGCCTCTGCCATCTCAGCTTATTACAACATGGATCCTCCTATTTTCTCTCATCCATTATTAAAACAGTACCTCAGAGGGGCTAAAAACATAAGACCGCCCCAGAGAGCACCAACACCAACTTGGGACCGCAACTTTGTCTTGGAAAAACTAACTTTACCTTCTTTTGAGCCAGCCAATTCAGCAGAATTAAAATATGTGTCATGGAAAACTGCTCTGCTTCTGGCAATAACCTCAGCACGAAGAGTCTCAGAGTTACAGGCACTAATGGCAGTGGAACCTTTCATCATTTTTCATCAGGACAGGGTTTTTTTTAAGAACAAACCCTACATTTATGCCAAAGGTGGTATCCAGTGTGGCTCTTAACCAAACTATTCACTTGCCAACATTTTATCCAAATCCTCAGAATAAAGGGGAGAGACTTCTGCATTCATTGGACATACACAGGCAGTTACGCTTCTACTTGGACAAAACAAAAGCTTTCAGGAAAACTGAGCAATTGTTTGTAGAATATGCTGCAGGATCACAGGGAAAGGCTATTTCAAAGCAGACCATTTCAAAGTGGATAGGACACTGTATCCATTTCTGCTACACACAGCATGGAAAAACTGTACCTAGCAACATTAGGCCACATTCCACCAGGGCAACAGCCACTTCAACTGCCTACCTTAGAGGAGTACCTACCAAGGATATTTTGGAAGCTGCAACTTGGAGTTCAGTGCACACCTTTACCAAGCATTACCACTTGCCTCTTTACTCTAAATCCAGAGCTGGCTTTGCCACTGCAGTGCTGCAGGGCCTCATAGCCACACCAAATCCTTTATAGAACCAGCCACCCAGCCTCAGCTTTGGGATTCAACCAAAGTGTAATGACTGCAGCAGTGAATCATGATGAACATAGTACAGTTTTGTACCTACCATAAATGTAGATGTTCGAGTGTATTCACTGCTGCAGTCCAGGTTACCGTCCCTCCATCCCCACTTTCTTAGCTGGGACTTATCTATACCTTTCTACCCTATGCAACCTATGTGGTGTATTTGCTTGTAACTGAAGGTATTGGTTTTATTTTTTATGTATGTTTTATTAGCAATATGTATTACCTACCTATTTGGGGGCACCTGACATCAGGGGCAAGAAAAACTGAAGAAAATGGCATCAGCTGCATTTTAAATACCCCTGGCGCACTGACGTCAGGGAAGACGCGACAGCAACCGACGCTGGACCAAGACTTTGGAACTCTGGCCGACTGCGGGACCGCCTGACGGCAGGATAACCCAAGTGTAATGACTGCAGCAGTGAATACACTCGGAACATCTACATTTATGGTAGGTACAAAACTGTACTTTTCTGATTCTCCCTTTGGGATTTCTCTCTCTTTGAGACTATTTCCAGAATATGTCAGTGTTTTTAGTGGGAGTACAGTGAGGTTTCTCAGCCCCTTAGAAAATTTTATGAGCTGTTTTAGAAGGAATTTCATGACCCTTCACAAATTCCTGTATTTTGGTCAACTTTGGAGGATGTGTGTCTCTCTGCCTGTAACTTCCTGGATAGCTAGTCTGCTGTCCCCAAAACAGCATTTAGACTGTATTAAGTTCCTCACTCTTTTTAAGTTTTTACACTCTTCCCAATCCCGACCCAGCAGCTATAGCTATAAACAGTTAATTCTTATCCAACTCTTTCTGGTAAAGATGGAAGATTACTGATGGGTTTGAGAAACAGTGTATGCTTCTGCAACTGTGATTTTCAGAATTTTGAATTGTCAGACTTGTATGTTAAAATGTATACTAATTGCGAAAGTATGAAGAAAGTTTTGCTATAGTTTCCTCTTGATAGGAAAAATATGCTTTAAATGATGTAGCTTCTTCTGTTATACTAGTCGCATCTCTCTGTTTATAGTGTATGTAATGACTTAGTTGATAATTCTTCTGGGGCTATGGCCTCTGGTACTGTTTTGAGGAGTTTTGCCTGGCTACATTCTCATAACCTCCCAAGAGGATGTGGATAATGTGATTTTATTTTCTCCTTTGGAAAGCGATTCACTTTGTGGTTCCTTTGTTGCAGAGGTGATCAAAAAGTGGGGTGAAAGGGCTAAGTTAAACCAGGGAATCTCTGATATTTTTCTGCCCTCCTTTTTCAGATTGTCTAAGGGATTCTGAAACCCCTCATCCAGTTTTAGCAAAATGGCAAGGGCATTTCAAAAATAATTCAGGAACCCCAAGACAAAGAACTGTCTAACTAGTCAATTTGATTTTTTAAGGGACCTTGTTCCTTCCTGATAGCCATTTCCCTTCCAAAAAGTCTGAATCTCCACATTTCTCTGTGGCAGAAGATAGTTTCAGGAAAATGGGTTCTGAAGAGGTTATAAATGGCAGTGAGAGGATAATCCTCCTTGCCAGGGGGTTGTTACTCATTCACAATACTCTTGGTACTACTCTCTCCTCCTGCCCGGACGACTCTCCTCTCCCAAAAGTACATACAAACTTGGAACCCCCCCTAATAAATAACCATCGCGTGGCTCCTTGATTCCTGGCGTCAGCTCTGTATAAACCCTACCACGGTGTGAATGCACAAGCTAATACTCTGCATCAGCTTGAACTTATACAGACTTTAAGGGTCAAAGGAACATCCAGATATTAAACTGTTCGAACTATGAAAGACTTTTAGGGTAAAAGTTATTTCCAAATAGTAATTATACCTACCTAGATTGAGTTCTGTAAGCAGGAAACTCAACATTACCTTCTGATTTTCTGTATATTTAACCATACCCTGCAATAACTCCAGGGTCTTGAATATCGAAAGGTCCTATTCTATCTTTGAAACCTGCACCTGCATCTTACTGAATCTAAGACCCTGCAACCTCCAGGCAGGCTTTTCTGACGTCAGGGAGTTTTCATATTCCCCGCCAGAGTCCGCCATTTTACTGCCTCAATACCTCTTGGTACTACTCTCTCCTCCTGCCCGGACGACTCTCCTCTCCCAAAAGTACATACAAACTTGGTACTAGCCTGCTTCTTTTTCCCAAACATCATGTTGCTGTTTATTTAATTGTTGTTACTCTGCAACTGCTATAATCTCAACCAAGGGGCTCTTAGGCAGCTGTTCTTACTGGTCTTAAATGGTCTCATGTTATAACTAACTTGAATTAGCTAAATTGTGTTATACTCTGTAATAAGTCTATGTTTTTAATGCTGATTTCTTTACTGAATGACCGATTGATTCACTTGCTCCTAATAGTTAGACCTGACGCTTACAAACACTCACACAACTACTGGCATTCCTAGCATAGATAACGCTAAGCGTTGTTAATTTGACTACTACTGCTGATCAATGTACTGCTTGCTTTCTCTGTTCTCCTGCTTTTTATTTTTAAAGTTTATCTATTCTATGTAACATCTAGTGCCTAGCAATCGTAGGGCAGCCATTTACTAAAGTGTACTTCTGTAGCGTGGGAAATTTGTTTTTAACTGCTGCTCAATGTATGTTTAGTCGTACAGTTTCTCCTGCTTATATGAATGTTTCTGTCTGTGTTAGAGTGAAGGTCTTTATATCGCCGAGTAGTCAGCGTTTAAGGCTGTATTCGGCAGTTGCTTCCCACTGGAATCTATAGCTTAATCTAACTACACTAGAAGTACTAACCTGCACATATTTTCTATAGCAGCGCAAGGCTGCAACAACAATGTACCTGCCTTTTTACTAAATGTGTCTATGCCTAGGTATGTGAAGCTCGTTGATGCATAGTATTGTGTATTTTAGGTCGTTGATGCATGGTTCTGTGTATTTTACATACCTCTCCCCCACTGCTTATCTCAACATATCTCTTACTGCTTTTAGCTATTTATATTTGAAGTGTCTAAGCATAAGCTATTGATTTTATCTGCTTCTAAAATGTGGTTTATCTCCTTTATCCCATTTTAGGAACCCCCCCTAATAAATAACCATCGCGTGGCTCCTTGATTCCTGGCGTCAGCTCTGTATAAACCCTACCACGGTGCGAATGCACAAGCTAATACTCTGCATCAGCTTGAACTTATACAGACTTTAAGGGTCAAAGGAACATCCAGATATTAAACTGTTCGAACTATGAAAGACTTTTAGGGTAAAAGTTATTTCCAAATAGTAATTATACCTACCTAGATTGAGTTCTGTAAGCAGGAAACTCAACATTACCTTCTGATTTTCTGTATATTTAACCATACCCTGCAATAACTCCAGGGTCTTGAATATCGAAAGGTCCTATTCTATCTTTGAAACCTGCACCTGCATCTTACTGAATCTAAGACCCTGCAACCTCCAGGTAGGTGTATTCCCCGCTCCGCTTCGCCCTCGCTCCGCGCCCCACCCTGCCCCCATATCCCACCCGCCCCCACTACCTCTAAATTTATAGGTACATCTAGCCCATCCCACCTCCCTCCCCTCTATTCACGGCAGTTCGCTGATTAATAACTCCTCCTCTCACACACTCAGCCATCCCCCTAAACTTAACATGCCCTCCAAATCCTCCCACTCTACAAACTACCACTTACTCACCACCATGGGAAAAAACAAGTATTCCTTTATCTCTTCACTAACTCTCCTCCTTTTCATCCCTTACCTTTTATCACGGTATGAATACCAAACACTATTAGGAATTCCATTCCCCAATGCCCACACTACCTTTTACATACACCCAACACCTAACCTTATAGTTCCTTCTTACCTTACTGCAAAATCTCTAGGCCTTAATCATATTCAACTAACCCTCTACTACCCTAGATCACCTAATAATAAATCTAACCTTAAAATACTCTACAAACTTCAAAAATTCTTAGATCACCTAAAACAATGCATTACTCAATATGGCGACATTCATCCAAATCCAGGCCCCACCACTCAGGACCCTGCCACCTTAACAGCACCCCACTCTCCTAATACCTCCTCCTCATCTTTCACCTCAACCTAAGGAGCATTAACAACAAAGTACATAGCCTACATGCTATGATAGCCACACACTCCCCAGACATCATGTGTCTCTCAGAAACATGGCTGAAACCCGCCACAAAGGATGATGAAATTCTCCCACCTGGCTATAATATCTTAAGGAATGATCGAATAACCAAAAGGTGGGGAATAGCTGTAATGTTTAATAATAGACTTAACATCATTAGGAACACATTGCACCCCCCCCAGGTCTCTAACATTGAACTTATTGCACTGAAGATCTGCTTAAACTCCCATAAATGTATTAATCTAGTTGTAATCTATATCCCACCAGGGAAAAACCTTGAAAACCTTGAGCATACTTTAAGTTGGCTAGCCGAAACTATCCTCAGGAAACCATTATACTAGGGGACTTCAACATTGACTGGTCCCACTGCTCTGCCAAGACTAATCCCCACCCAATCAATCTATATGGCTTCTCCCAAAATATCACAGCTCCTACCAGAATTGGCAACACACAGCAAAAGGAGAGTACTATTGACTGGATTCTCACCAATAAAGCTGCTAACAATTATTCTACAGGTACCCTCCCCAATGACCTAAGCGACCACCTTGTCACTTACATTATAAAGCACAAGCTTTGTACTTCCAATCCACCCCTACATAAACTTATCAGAAACAGGAAAAAGTTTATCCTTGATCTATTCCTAGCTGAACTAAAATTCTGCAACTGGTCTTCCCTAACCACTCTTCCCCTAGCTGATAGCGTGTCATACTTCAATGACACTTTCCTAAACATCCTTGACTCCCACGCTCCAAATCGACTAATTAGAACCAAGAACCGCATAGCTCCCTGGCTAACAAGTGAAACCAAAGCAAAAATTAAACTCCGTGACCAGGCTTGGAACAAATGGAGAGCCACCAAAACTCCCCTAGATCGTATTAAATTTCAATCACTCAGAAACTCCACGAAATCAGACATCTCTAGAGATAAAAAACAGTATTTCTGTCACCTCCAGGACAAACATCAGACTAACCCAAAAAAGTTCTGGGCCGGATTCAACAACCTCCTCCATCCTGGTAAATCCTCTACACCTATACCTGAGAAACTTACTAGTAAAAAACCTGAAGAGATAGCCAATTCCTTTAACATTTTTTTTACGGAGACCATCCAGTCCCTTGCCAATCATCTACCCACTTCTTCCCCTTCATTAACTCTTCCTCCTGATTTACCTCCTCTCTCCTTTAACCTACAAACAGTATCCACCTCCTATATTCATACCCTACTAAAAAAACTGAAACCGTCCACCCTTGCGGCCGATCGTCTCCCAGCGGAATACCTCCAATTAGCCTCTGATGTCATTGCCTATCCCATATCAATTTTGATTAACAGATCCATAACCGAGGCCACTGTCCCCCCCATTTGGAAAATCTCATACATCATTCCACTTCATAAAGGAGGCTCCTCCACTGAAACATCTAACTATAGGCCCATCGCGATACTTTCTCCAATAGCAAAATTTTAGAACGGTGTATTCACAAACAACTCCTCCACCATCTCAACATCAATAATCTGCTATCATTTACCCAGCATGGCTTTCGCCCACATCACAGTACTACTACTGCCCTCCTCTCTTTTGTCAACTCAATAAACAACAACCGTAACAAAAACTTATATCCTCTGCACTCTTTCTTGATCTATCAAAAGCTTTGACATGGTAAACCACCAGCTATTACTCCACACCCTGCAAACCTTTCATCTGGACAACTTGACATTAAACTGGTTCAAGGATTACCTCTCTGGCGGCACCAAGCAGTCCAATGGCAAAATAGTCTATCTCAACTACTCCCGAACAACATTGGTGTCCCACAGGGCTCCATACTTGGCCCCCTTTTCTCTGTCTTTATAAATGATCTTCACACAATCATCCCTAGAACCACCTGCATACAATATGCGGATGACTCCACCCTGATCTGTTCTGATCTCTCTCTCCAGAAACTCCAATTAGCCACCCAACTTTGTTTTGCCAAAGTTGAAAAATGGTTCTCTGACCTGAAACTCATACTTAACCCAACTAAAACCAAGTTACTTCTATTTTTCCCCTCGTCTACCACTCTCCTACCCCCTGAACCACAACCTGCAAATCCTAGGTTCTTTTTTGTTGAATCCTTTAATGGCACCATCATAGAGCCCGTCTCCCACACCAAGCTATTAGGTGTCACTATTGACCATAAGCTCAAATTTGATATGCACATTGCCCAAACCATTAAGTCAGTTAACAAGAAACTAGGGTCAATGTACAGAATCAGGAACTTTCTCACTCCTCATGCTAAATTAACCATTGCCCGCACTCATCTCCTTTCCACCCTACTGTATGCCTCCCCCATATTTTCCTTCCTTAATAAACATGAGCTCAATAAATTTTCTACCACCTACCACCATATAGCCAGATTCATTACTGGAACACCCTATCGTACCCACCATTGCCTCAACCTCATGAATCTAGGCTGGTTAGAACTGCCCAATCTTCTTAAATTCAATCAACTCACTGAAGCATTTAAAATTATAAATCAACCAGACAAAACCCCCTCACAGAGTAAAATCCTGACTCCATACACCAACTTAAGTTCCCTTCGGTCTTCAAACAGTAATCAAGTATCAACCATCAAATCTAATAATTTGGGCGATGCTCTTTATGCTAACTCTATTGGAAAGCAATGGAACTCCCTTCCTAACTACCTTAGACTCATGCCATCACTTAACCTATTCAAAAATAATCTCAGAGTATATTTAAAGTCCCACTGGTTGTGCCCATGTCTAAACCCAGACTAATTCCTATAGGTTTCTTAGTTCCCTTCACCCTTCTCACTTACAAGCTATCCTCTACCATTTTACTTCCTCCACTGGTATGCATGTCATGTTACCAACATAGCTTGTTCTGTCACCTCTCTAGCTTAAGCATTTTCTTTTTTCTTCTAGTATGTATATACTGATGTCATACTGTTTTGTTATCTTTATAATGTTGTTCCTCTTTCTAATTGTAGTGTGTTATTTTTCTCATTATTGGAGCTTTTCTCCTCGGGCCTCTACTGAAAAAGGATATGTATCCAGCTAGACTAGCCCGGTCAACAAATGTAAAATAAAATAAATAAATAAATAATTTCCATCTGTCCTTTATTACATGCTGTTCCAGGGAATGATAAAACTTAGAAACTTGACATAATAACAGGTTTTGCATTAGCATGTGTTTTCTGAAGGGTATGAAGTTTGAAACTCAAATGTCTGTCATTGTTTTCTAACTTCAATCTTTAATAAGTTGCCATTAATTTGACAGAAAACCACAATTGTATGAAAACGACTAAAAGTATGAGGCAAAAATCTGGACATTCTGCGAAAAACTATACAGTTGAGAGGTATGCTTCCAATGTAGCTCTGAAAGTTTGCACATTAACTTCCAATGGGCAGAGCCTAAGCTTTTGATAGACTCAAATCATGTCCTCACACTTCAAACAAATGTTCATATCTTTGGAACCATAGGTGTTACTAAGTAAGTCTAAATGGTAAAGTCTTCAGCACAGACTGTTTTTATATTGGTAGTATTTTTTAGCCTCTAGGTTTTAAACTGAATTTTATATGCCACAGTAAACATGGTAATTATTACACTTGTAATATTTTATAAATAGCTTACAATATCTGAGCAGCCATTCAAGTTACATACAGACTGTGAGCAGCATTTTGTTTATTCAGCTACAGCTTTCATATGAGGCTAAGCAGTTCTGTCTGCACTTCTTTGTTGTTGAGATGTTCAGAAATGCATGAAATTTCTGACAATATAAATAAATATTATGTGAACAGCAATTAGTCTCTCTTTACCTGCACTATTCGGAAGTCAAATATCAGCACTGTTTTGTTTAGTGTTGTGTAATCTTTAAGATGAAGTATTTTAAATACATTGTATGTAGCATGGTTTTAAAATTATTAATGCAAAAATAACAAGTAATATTTGGTGCCTAGAGGCCTCAGTAGGATGTAACTGTAGAAGCACCTACAGGCATCACACAGATGTAATGAGGTAATAGTGCAAGGTGGGTGGAACACCTAGGACATATGCTAGCACATAAATATAAAAGAGATGCTTGTCCTGATAAAGACACTCAACTCTCTGAATCGTCTTTGAAACAACTTAAAGGTCCTGGTGACCAGACAGTATCACAGTCATGTGGTACATTTACAAGTGGGGGGAAGCAGGTCATACCCCTTTGCAGACTATCCATGATAGCTTAAGATATAGCATCACAGCACCGTCTAACACTGCAGACATCCTTCATTACATCAGAGCAATATTGTGTGACAGACAAGCTGAACAATACAGGGAAGACTCTTTAATGCAGACTATCTCAGGGGTCTTCCAAGATTTGTCTAGTAGACCCAATTCCTTTCTATCTAAGTAATTAGCTGGCAAAATATTGGCTCAGGATTCCATGCAAGAAGGCCTGGAAGACAGATACCTTTTGTTTTTCTTGGACAGGAATGTTCCTATATGCATTTCCACTGATATCTATGATACTTCTGAAGATTCAGAAAGAATCTCCCAAAGTCCTTGTGGTGACTCTCTTTCTGGAGCAGGCAACAGTGGTTCTCACTTCTTTTGGAAATGGCCGGGAGCAGTTACCCCAAACATCCTCACAGAATCTACTCAGATAGGATCAGGGGTGTTTGATATACCCTGACCCCAATCAACTTCAATTACCCTGACCCCAGTCAACTTCAACTGATTGCTTGGATGGTAGAATCTTAATTTCATCTAAGCACCTGTTTGCTGAGCACATGCAGCAGGTACTAATGGAAGAAAGAAAGCCTGGTACTAGAAAAATCATACAATAGCAAAAGGAAAAGGTTTTCTACTCGGTGCCAACAACATAACCAGCATCCATTCAGGGCTGGTTGTTGTCTGTTTTTTCATTGTTTGTGTGAGTTGCTATCCTATGTTTTTTTTACTTCTCTGGCAAGGTTCATTTATTGGCCATTTCAGCATGTCTGCCCATGGATTCTTCTGTTTCAAGGCATTCTCGTATCAAAATGTTTTTGAAAGTGGTTTTACTTAAGATGCCTCCAAGAAAATTGGAGGCTCCTTCTTGGGATCTTAATTTTGTGTTGGAGGAACTAACTCTTGCTCCATCTAAACCAGGTAATGTGGCTGACTTGAGGTTCTTAACATGGAAAATTATTTTATTGATTGGTCTGACCTTTGCAAGAATAGTGTATGAGTTACAAGTTTTATCGTAAGTCAACCCTATCTCATTTTCCACAGAGACAGGGTTTCTGTGAGAAATAATCTGTCTTTTATACCTAAAGTGATATCCGAGTTTACTGTAAGCCAAAAGATCCATCCCCAATTTTGTTTACTTATATTAAAAATGAGGGAGAAAGGATACTCTTTACCTTGGATGTCCACTGACAACTTAGGTGCTTTCTTGACAGAACTAAATCTTCCAGATCTTCGGATGAGTTGTTCATTTCTTGTGAAGATAAGAGGAAAGGAGAACATATGTCAAAGTAGACTATTTCCAAATGCTTGTCTGGGTTTATTACCTGTAGTCACACTCACCATAACAAAATTATTCCAGACAGGGTGAAGGGCCACTCTGCTAAGGGCTTGGCTCATTCTTTGACTTTTTGGGAATAGTTAGATTCTAGAAGCAGCAACCTGGTCCTTTGCACATAGTTTTGTAAAGCATTATAAGCCTGATCATTCTGTAGGTTTAGATCAGGCTTTGATAGGACCATCCTTCAGGGGCTCCTGGATTCTTCTTTTTCCACTTCTGAAATGCAGTGTACTACAGTAAACTGCTAATACAGAAAAGGTTACTGCAGCAGTGTTCAATATGATGAACATAGCACAGATGTGTAAGTAAACTTACCGTAACAGTAGATGTTTGAATGATGACTGCTGCAGTAGCCGCTTCCTCCCATCCACCCCCCCCCCTTGATTTTTGGTGTGTTGTTTATACCAATGTGTGTGTGTGTGGTTGTTTATTTTTTGCCATTTCAGGGCTTAGGCTCCCTTTTTGAAGGGCTTGGCACCCAGACTTGTCTTTTAGTCAGCTCAGCTCGAGCTGCCAGACAGTTTGGGAGAATGGAAGGTACTCTTCGGGTTTCAAAGCAGGATATAACCCAAATAACCAAGGCTACTGCACCATTGATCATTCAGACATCTACTGTTACGTTTAAGTTTTCTTACACTACTGTACTTTACTAGCATGAGAGGACCTCTGTGGTAGCATCTGCCATGTTGAGGCAGCAACACATGTTGGTGCTGCATATTGCAAGAAGAGGCCTCGAATCACCGGCACTTTTTAAATATTGGTATCAACTTTAACAGAAAGTACGATTTTAAATTAGCATGCATGCATTTTTGAAGTAAAAGAAATCTATAACCTTAATGATTGCTATTGTCACCTTGGCTGGAATCCACTATCTTTGCTCAGAAAATAGTACATTTTAGGAGGGGTATTGTAAATTTCGGTACTTTTCCATTATCGGGGCAACACTTGTAATGAGCGCTTGTAAAGAAGGCAGTCAGTTACAATGACTGCATACATAGTCTGTAACTCAGTTCAATACATGAGCGATGTACACATTTTTTTCTAATTGCACGCCTCATGTATATACTTGTATATTACAGGACTGTGTTTTTATTACATGTAGATAGCCATGCAAAGATTTCTTTTGGGGGAAAAAATGCTTCATTACAAGAGCGTTGTCACATGTGGTGTATACCAGTAGTGCTATGGATTTAACAGTGAAAGTGGGGTCTAAGACAGGAATGTAATTTTCTGTCCTCAGTAAGGATACAAGGAACCGCCTCACAGCAAGAGGTTCTCCGGTTCGATTCTCGACTGAGGTGCCTTCTGTGCGGAGTCTGCATGTCCTCCCTGTGGTCGCGTGGGTTTCCTCCGGGTGATCCGGTTTCCTCCCACATCCCAAAGACATGCTGCAGGTGGATTGGGTACTCTAAATTGGCCCTAGGTGTGAGTGTGTGTGTGGGCCTTCTGTGGAAGGTTGAGCGCCAGGCTGGCAACTCGACACCATAAAACTCTACTGCCAATCATGAGCGGACAAGGTGATCCGCTGTGGCGACCACTAACCAGGAAAAAGCCGAAAGAAGAAGTAAGAATACAAGGAAAACCCGGAACGGTTATCTAATGAACTTTTCTTGTGTGACCACGATATAGAAATTGCATGATGTTTGCATCCCTCAGTTTTATATTGAAATGCATAACTCTAGCAAAAAAGACAGGGACATTCGGGGATATTTATAAAACACTACTGCTATTAACTGAAAACATTGGCAGAGTAAAGATAATGCCAGTTTATACATCTAAATCAGGATGGTTAAATGTGAAACCATCTGTACTTATAAAACATTCTTGTGGACTTAATGTGGGACGGTATTATGTGGAACAGCGAGGATTCGAGGAACGTGACCATTTTAAGACTCAAATCAGGCACGTTTCTTGTAATGAGGTATTCTTGAGTGGTAAGGCCGCACTAAACACGTAGGGTGACTGCAATCACAAAATAGCGATTTATGTCATTACTGTAACAACACAGACACTGCGACGGTAGCCAGAAGAATTCCCCCTACTCAGAGGTACAGCGCTGTCTGCATATCTCTTAAATGTCCCCGATCTTCAGAGACATCTCTGATTTTTCACTCAAATTTTAACTCTGCCCTCTCAATCCCTTCCCAAACTGGTGACTTTTGTACCAAAGGTGTTAAATTGTACTTAGTAAAGAATGACAACAATTACAGTTATAGACTGAGTTTACTTTAACCATAAAAGAATGAGTAGGACCACACATTTGGATTGTTGCCTCATTAACGGAAAAGTATCCAAATTTCTAGGCCAGTGATATCCCTGAAAATCAGTAGCATTTGAGAGTTATGTATTGGCATTTGTGTGAGTGGACCTCTGTGATTGGCTACCGTGATGTGGCACAGAGGACTGCT